>NW_027361728.1:89650000-89927500 GCF_039654945.1 Dendrobates tinctorius | reverse complement strand
TATTGTAGTAACAGAAAATGTGCAATCTGCATTTAAGCAAAATTTGACCGGTGCAAAAGTATGGGCACCCTTATCATTTTCTTGATTTGAACACTCCTAACTACTTTTTACTGACTTCCTAAAGCACTAAATTGGTTTTGTAACCTCATTGAGCTTTGAACTTCATAGCCAGGTGTATCAAATCATGAGAAAAGGTATTTAAGGTGGCCGCTTGCAAGTAGTTCTCCTATTTGATTCTCCTATGAAGAGTGGCATCATGGGCTCCTCAAAACAACTCTCAAATGATCTGAAAACAAAGATTATTCAACATAGCTTTTCAGGGGAAGGATACAAAAACTAGTCTCAGAGATTTAACCTGTCAGTTTCCACTGTGATGAACATAGTAAGGAAATGGAAGAACACAGATACGGTTCTTGTTAAGCCCAGAAGTGGCAAGGCCAAGAAAAATATCAGAAAGGCAGAGAAGAAGAATGGTGAGAACAGTCAAGGACAATCCACAGACCACCTCCAAAGACCTGCAGCATCATCTTGCTGGAGATGGTGTCACTGTGCATCGGTCACTTTTATGTTGAGGTGCCCATACTTTTGCACCGGTCAAATTTTGTTTAAATGCAGATTGCACATTTTCTGTTAGTACAATAATCCTCATTTGAATCCAGAAATATAACTGAGTCCATCAGTTATTAGATATATGAATATATGAAACTGAAATAGCTGTTGCAAAAACTAAAATTGTTATAAAGAAAAAAGGTTAACATTAATAGGGGTGCCCAAACTTTAACATATGACTGTAAACTTTGGTTAGTATATTACCTTTTTTATATTATCTCATCAGGCATCGGCTCACTATGAGACCTGTATTATTGTCCATATAACAAAATAGTCAGTAAAAGGCCACTTTCGCACGTTCAGTATTTGGGCAGTATTTTTCATCAGTATTTGTAAGCTAAAACCCAGGAGTGTTAGAAACACGTCACCACTTTTATGTTTTTCAATTATACTTTTCCTCTGCCTGTTCCACTCCTGGTTTTGTCTCCCAAATGCTGATGTGAAATACTGACCACATGCTAAATGTGTGAACGTGGCCTAATACTTGGAACACACCACCGTGTATTTTCTCATAAGAGAGAATCTGGTTGATTGCCATGCCAATCACACTCTGATCAGAGTGTGATCTGATTATCACGAATCAGGAGAAGGTTCTTCTCTAATCTGTGAGTCTGTGAAAATCGGACTGCACTATGTGTTTTCCATGGACTCATTAACTTGCATGGCCAAGTGCATATTAAATATCAGATCAAACTTGGGCAGGCTGTGATTTTTTTTTTTCCCAGATCAGCTCTGTCTGAGGAAAAAATTGGACCTATGCAGGGCCCCTAGAATGATATTGGACCGAGCGCAATCCACTGTTTTGTCGGATCGCACACTGAGCGATAGTACGGTTATCTGCAGGAGCCTTAATTGTTGATAACCATGCTACAGCTCCAGACAATGGGCAATACCGTGGTTGCTCACAATTTTTTTTTTTCTCTTGTTTCTTTCGACACCTACTACAGTACATATTTTTTATTCTACATGTGACATTTTTTTTCTTGAGGGTACAAATGCCTTCCAAATCAAATGCCTACTGTCACCACAGAATATATTTAAATTATGCTATTTCCATCTATTGTTTTATCCTTCCCGTTCTTGAAGAATGAATTACATGTTTACATTGCAATTTAAGGGGAAAGAAAGCATTTTTTCGAATTCTATCATACAATAATAGTCTAATTTTTATGTGGGAAGCACAGATGCCAACATACAAGGAAATAACTTGCCAAATTGAAACTTTGCAAGCTGTGTAATTTTCCTTCTGCCTTTTTCTTAGATTGTTTACTTTGAAATTTAAGTAAACGGATAATTTTCATTGGCCATAAATCTCTCATCTGTTTTGTGTAAATGGAAGACTTGTTGAAAACATGGTTATCTGTTACTTTGAGGATTTTCTATGGGCTTTCTGGTAGAATCCAAACACTTTTTCCTTCTTTTCTTACTGATTGCTTTAATGAACTTTAATTAAATTTATCCCAGACTGTAAAAGTCAATTTAAATATATATATTGTATTTCTAATTCATGAGAAACAAAATTTAAGTTTTCAACATTAATTTTTGGTCTGGGATAAAAATGTACTGATTTTTTTTTTAACTTCTGGCTTTTCATCACTTGGGTTATTGGTAAAATAATAATTAATTTAAACAGAGCACATTTCAAGCTTTCACCATTATGAATATTTTCTTCATATCTGATTACATAATGATAGTTTTTTTTTTTTTTTTGAGGAAATTTCCTCAGACTTCATAATCTGCTCCAAAATGATTCATTCACCTAAGCTTACGCTGCATGTTCCAGTTGAACTGACATGTATCCTATATCTTTGTGATTATTTGCCTTAGGGTGTTTTTATGTATATTACCAACCGGCATGAATTTGGAAGACTTCTTTCAACTGCAAATTACAATACAAGTCACTTTAACAATGACCTCTGGCAAATATTTGAGAATCCTGTGGTATGTATTGTAAATGTGTTCCATTCATGATTATACAATAATGTTCAAAAGTGTATTTAAAGGGTAGCTGTGATTTCAAGTATTTTTTCAAATAAGCTCTCCAATGTGTGTATATGAGGGATATCACCATCTTTGGCCATGAGGTCACTTCCATACTGCATTTTTGCCAGTTTTTCCTTTTGCAGACTCTGCCACAAATACCAGTTGCCTCTGAGCCAGTAGGAAAACACTAGCTACAATGATGGCTATCATACACATCACAGCATGTAGTGGAGGCTGTAGGAGCAATGAAAGCACAATAGGGTCTTCTCTGGTGATGGAGGACAATAGGATGAGAGGAGGTGTTCACTTGATGAGGTTGTGTGGTGCACAACTACTAATGTAGCTCAGAGAGTCAGATGTTGCAAACTCAATGGTAAAAGAAACTGGATAAACAGTTACAAATGAAAAGAATGAGTTAACTGTGTTGCTGATGAGAAACCAAATGAAGATTTCAGGATGTAAACCAATAATTCCAGTAATAAATCAGTGCGTTTCAAAGTCATCAGGACAAACCACAAGTACCTGATGAAGAAGTTGGATGACTTCAAAACGTGTTGATGATAAACTGCACAGCAATTTATCCTGTCTCCTTGAATCTTCATTCAGTTTCTCATCAGCAGCACAGTTAACCCATTTTTTCCCTTTTCAATTGATTATACAGTACAGCAAACAGAGGAAATCCTTATCTTCATTCCTTAGTTAGCACACTGACAGAAGCCGCAGCATAGACAAAATTATAGAGCAATCCTTAGCTGTGTAGATGTTAATCCAGTTCTGGCTTGAGATGAGACTTGTTAGAAAGCTCAGCACAATCTTTCTTTGTCTCCTTCTGCATGTTTGTCACTCTGCTCCTAACTCAAACTAGTGTATAATAAGCTATGAAACCTCATTGTGTTGACAGTCCGTATTGCCTCTTGCAAGACATAGTTAAACTGTTTTTTTCAGAGTGGATTACAAGTTTATTAGGCTGGGGAAGAGGAAAAAGGGTCTCCTAAATGGAGAAATAGGTAGAATTATATGATAAAAAATATGACTAAATTTCTTATTTAGTTTGATATCCTCATGTGCTACTGACTTAGTGTAGTCCTGGAATCAAGTTCTGTCATGGTGTGCTGCCCCCAGGTAACTGGACAACTAAGGGCTGAGAGTTTGAGCCTGAAGACTTGAACTATAGGGTCTGATGATGGTGATGTCCATATTGAAATCACTTAGAACTTATCCTATCCATGGTGAGACCAATATATATATATATATATATATATATATATATATATATATTGATGAAAGATTGCCTTTAAATTAATATATGTTAATTTAAGGGCAACCTTTCACCATTAAATTCCAATCTAATCTGCAGACCCCATGTTACAGGGCAGGTGGGCAGTTGAGTAGATTCCTGTATAGTTTATTAAGAAAAGATTTGGAATGACCATATATTTTAATCATTTAGTACTCTGCTTGTTCTGGTATTTTTGTTCCAGTGGGCATGTCAGTGATCGACAGCAATCTATGTATTAGTGTGTGTGATGGGACCGCCCACTAGACCAAAAATCCAAGAAAGATCAGACCATTACATGACTAATATACAAGTTATACTGATTCTTTTCTCACAAAACTATGTGGCAATCTTCTCCACTCCTTCTGCTCTAGAACATGATGACTGCATATTGGATGTATTTTCCATGGTGACCGTTCACTCCTTCATGACATCCGCTGTACATGTATGGTGCAAGTTGGAAGCGGGTCTATGGAGTGACCTCGCCCCATACCTAGCAGATCTTGACAGTATGTTATAGCCAGGACCTGCCTCTAACATTTGTGGGTGGAGTGGAGCTACAGCAATTATTAGCCTATTAACAGCTGCCATCAAACTCTAACAGCAGCATTTAACAGCATGGGGTGAGTCATTCCATGTGACCATTGGTGTGCCTATGATGTGATTACGAGTTGCTGATGGGTTGCTATGACAGCTGGCGGTCTGTTGAAAATACCCGTCATGAAAGAGCTCCTTTGAAAGCCTTCCTGTAGCCGAGCTGCAAAGGAGACCGTGATTTCTACTATATGTAGCTTTGCTGTGACATTGCTGTATATAGCACGTGATCAAATGAGTACAGTGAAAAGTAAAAAAGTTTAAAAAAATGAATAAAATAGAGTTAAACTATTTAAAAAAAAAAAAAACTATGTATAATATATTTAAAAATATAAAAATCATTCACCTAGTTGGTAAAATGAATGCTGTCATTAGAAAGTACAACTCATCCTGCAAAAAACAAGCCCTCATAGGTCTATGTAGACAGAAAAATAAGAGTTATGGCTCTGAGAAGAAGGGGAGGGAGAAATGGAAACACAAAAAATTGAAACTGGCCTCGTCATGAAGGGAATAATACACAAACTGTGTGGATAAAACCCTCACTGTGAACAATTTGCACTACATGTTCATAATTGGCACAAGTCAATAATTTCAACTATATGTTGAGTCAAAGTTTCTAATACGTATATACAGTATATGAACATGTGTCTATGTATATAAAAACATTTTTGTGTGTATATGTGATTTAGGCCGAGATCACACATGCGAGAAACTGGGCCGAGTCTCGCATTTTAATACCTGGAACTGTCGCAGGCATTCGGGAGTGGAGAGTGCAGCTGCATGTATTGCTATGCGGCCGCACGCTCTGATCCGAGTGCCAGCAGCAGTACCGACTCGGCCGTGTTTCTCGCATGTGTGATCCCGGCCTTATGGTTGTATACATTTTTAAGTTTTTTTTTTGTTTGTTTCTTTTTTAAAGAATATATTTACATTTCTATTTTAGGAATGGAAGCTCAAATATATTCATTCCAATTACTCCAAGATCTTCACTGAAAACATTGTTGAACAGGTAATTGGCCATGAAAGCTTCTATTAAATGTCTGTTATCTACACTAATGCCCTAATTTGTCAAGCAGTTTAATACCAGTGTTCACATGAAAAATTGCATGATATGCTGCAAAATTTTTGCACATTCCTAATTGTACAAAAATGTTGTGAATTTGTGTTGTCTTTTTGCAATTCTTAGCCAGATCCACTATCTTTTTGAAAAGAGAACAGAGCTTTCCTGGGAGGGGTAGTGGCTGAGTGCAGCGGACAAATTTTTTCCTAACTCATGACTCAAAAGTGGCGGAAATTTCAACAGAAATATATGTTGTCTCTTACTAATTGTGATGGCACCTGACTGCTGAAGGAGACACCAAATTTATTAAGGAACACTTGCTTCTTAATGAGTTTAGTGCATCTTACTCCAGTGCACAGTTCATGAATAGAGATTAGCGAAAATGTTCGCCAATTTCAAATTCAGTACGAACTTATCACATTCGGATTCGTGTTCCCTTTCATGAACATTATTACTCAAAATTGGCAAAATTAGGTCACAGTTTGGTAAATAATCTTGTTTCCACTTATGCTTTTGTTATTACTTTGGCTAAGATAGTGGTGCTGTATGGGACACAGGAATGTGTTTGATGTGCGGAGGAGGTGTGGAGAGGTTGAAGGAGCATATGGAGAGGTTAGAGGAGCTGAGTTTTTTTTTCTCCTTAAATTTATTTGTTGTTTGAGGCAGCCAACCAGGGCACAGACACCATCCACAAGGTCTTCTGTAATTGGCTTCTGAAGTCACATATTATCCCTGGCTATATAAAAAGGCCTAATATAGTGGTGCAGCCACGAGGCCCAATTAGCTACTTAAAATTATTTATGATAAAACGTCACTTCAGAGACTAATCAGGAGGCCAGATTTCCTCTTAAAATACTTTGTGTGCCTGAAAAACTTTTATCCCTATCTAAGAAAATAAATAATGAATAGGGCATAAGGTTGTGAAACAGCAGGTTGCAAAAGTGGAAGGCTACTCGCAACATGAGTGGGGGAAAAAGCAAGGTCGTGATGGAAGGGGGAATAGGTTTGGTATTCGACATGTGTGTGGGTTAGGTGTTAATGTGAAAGAAAGCTCAACTGAACAAACAGCATCCTATCCAAAGACCACTGATAACATCTGTTACTGGCTGGCCAAATATACACCCCTTTGTTTGGCAGCTGCACAGCGGTATGCCTTGTAGATGAGGCTCAGAAAGAGCATGTGCTATAGTGGATGGCAAGTGCTGCCTCTAGTGGCCTCTCTTCTTCCTCCACCTTTAATATCACACACAGAACAATATTCATAGGTGGCACCCCAATCACCCTTGTTTCCCCCTGTGTCAAAAACTTCCAAATGCCCAACTAACTGTGGGGAACATGAGATGGGCCATTTTGCCGAGCTGTTCACACATTCTATTCCATGGGCATCAGCGTTCTGCTCAGAAGAATCAAAGAATCCAGAGGAGGAAAGCATATTCACCGATGCCCAAAAGTTTTCCATGTTTGATCTGGGGCCGGACGAAGTAGGATCCAAGCAGAAACTAGACCCTCTGTTACCAGACGTTAACCACCAAGGTTGGAGGTGATCCTGATGAGACTCCGATACCAGAGTTGCAAACAGACTGTACTGTGGTGTCAGGGCAGGAAGAGGAGGAGGGTGACTCTCAGGGTAAGGAATGTGAGAATAGCAAGGATGACTGAGGTTTTAGATTCCACTTGGTGTGAAACCAGAGGTACACAGCTGAGTAGCTCAGCAGAGGAAGTGGAGGAGAAGGAAGATGAGGAGGTTACATTGTTATGCAACCATGACAAGCACTGCTTTCTTAGCTCCAACTCTGGCTGTGGCCAACAGTGGTCACAAGTGTGTAGTTAACAAGGGAGGCAAGGGTTGCCTAGCCTGGACCTTTTTTTTGTCCTTTTTTTGAGACCGCACAGGATGACCAACACACACTATCTGTCCAAATTTAAAACAAAAATCTCAATATAGGCAAAAATTGCAATAATTTCACAACTACATACATGAACCGGCACATGCTCGATCAACATGCCTTAGTGTGGGAATCTCACTGCACTAATATGCAGACTAGCGGGACTCGCCTACTACCAGCCGTTCCATTAATCCCATATGCTGCTTCTTCCTACTCCGTGACCATTCGAAGTCTTCTCACATGTCTCTGGCTGCAGAAACTACATTTCTTTACCCACCACACTTGGGCTAAGTGAGAGCTGGTCAGCTGGTTCAGCAGAAGTAGACATGACTGCTCCTTTTGAGTCAGCTAGCCCAACACATCTTTCTCAATCCACCATAACATCTCCACATGTATGTCACTCAGTCCAGCAGTTCATCCTGTTCTCAGTACTCTGCCCTCTCTCAGCACAGCACCCAGCCCTTGGTCCCACAGTTATGGTCATTTAAAAGAATGTTTCCTCCTGCACATGGAAAAGCTAAGTGCTTGAACCCCACCATCTGCATTCTGTTGGCAACAGAAATGCTGCCTTTCCACCTAATGGATACAGACTGTTTCAGAAAGTTGATGACCATTGCAGTCCCCCAGTACAAGTTGACCAGTCACCATTACTTCTCTAATTAAGCTGTGCATGCGCTACACCAGCATGTCACTGGCAACAACAACCGTTCTCTGAAAAAATCTGCCAGGGTGCATTTCACCATTTTGGCCTACCAGTTAACGGTTTGATTAGCGATGTTCTAACACTGTGGAATTCCACTCTGCACATGTTGCAGCAGCTACGAACCCTTGTGCAGAATGTCCTTTGCATAGCGTGAGCCAATGCAGTCTGGCATAGTGCAAATGACACTTGCAGAGTGGGCACAGGTGAAGGATCTCTGCACCGTTCTGCACAGTTTTGAAATGGCTACTAAGATGTTTAGCACTGACGATTCTATCGTCAGCACAACTATTCTGGTCATCTACATGCTGGAGCACACTTTGAATAGTCTGCGTGAGGAGGTGATGGTCCCAGAGGAAGAGGGGGAAGCAGAGGAGGATGCGGAAGGGATACCAATATCTCAAAGTTCCAGACTGTCGTTGCATAGGTGGGTGCCATGGGTGGGTGGCTTACAATGATCAAGGGGGGCTCATGGTACCAGGCAAACTGTTAGTGAAGATGCAGGAGCCGAGAAACAAATGGAGGAGGATGAGGTGATGGATGCTCAACAGTCAGGAGATGAAGAGTGGAAGCAACCTTGTGTTAACCCACCACCAACACAGAATGGACTTGGATCTCATGGAAGCGCCCAACACATTACCGCCTTCTTGCTGCGCAATCTTCAACATGATGCCTGTATTATATTGGTTAGAAATGGTGCTGAATGCTGGGTTGACACTCTGTTAGATCCAAGGTACAAGAGTAAATTTTGCCAGATTCTTTTCCCCCTGGAAAGGGATGCGTGCATGCTGCAGTGTCGAAACACACTTTTCCACAAGACAACAGTGAGGCACACAGTGTGCATTCCAGTTCTAGACGTTCAACCCTGGGAATGTCAAGGAGTCATAGCAAAAACATTAACAGCAGCAGCAGTCTAAGTGGCATCAGCAACTTCTGAGAGTCATTTCACACATTTTTTTTAGAAGAGAGTACAATTCTGACATGTTGTGAACAACTGGAGAGGATGTGCAGAAGAATCTGGAGCTAAATATCAATGCCATCAGGGGGATTTGGACCCTTTTGTATTTTGGTCTTCCAAGATGGATGAGTAGACTGAGCTCTCCTATCACGCCTTGGACGTTTTGTCATGCCCGGCAGCCAGCTTTCTCTCAGAATGTGTCTTCAGTGCTGCTGGTGTTTTTCCTGACTGATAAATGCATCTGGCTGGCCCCTGAAAGTGTAGACCACCTAACTTTTCATTAAAATGAACAAGTCATGGATCTTCAATAACTTTTGCACCCCATTCGCAGACTAGGTGATGGTGTCGTTTTTAGTGTCATGTATTGATCTTGCGTTATTGCAGTGTGTGCCATCTTTGTGGTGTCTTCTGTGCCTGCTGTTGCTACTGCTGCTGATGTTACAAACAATTTGTTGAAATGTGGAGAATACAAGTTGATTCTCCATCTTGTGGGTTGCCTGTGTAAGTAGGGGTCCCAGACAGGCATGCCTGCACTCACTTTCAGTAAACAACTTTTGTTTCTTTCCTTACATTTTTGTATCAATAGTACTATATGAAACTGATGTTTGTGCTATCTGAGTGTGGTTGGTAAAAAAAGATGTTGCATGAGGTATCAGGGTTAACAGATAAGAAGGCTTACACTACTCCCTTAGCCATCATGTCTTAATTTGAACTTAAATTCAAAGCTCTAAATGCTGGCCAAGACCCTGAAGCCACATGCATGGGCCATGGCTGACTGCTTCTGTGCCATTATAAAAGATTCTATTCTGTGAGTCAGTTGATCAGTCAACAACCTGTACATTTTTCTATTAATATTACTGTATGAAACTGATGTTTGTGCCATGTGAGTGTGGCTGAAAAAAAAAGATGTTGCATGAGGTATCAGGTCTCCTAGCCAAGAAGACTTACACCGCACCTTTAATCACCAGATCCTCATTAAAACTTCAATTCCAAGCTGTAAATGCTGGGCCGGACCTTGATACCTCATGCATGGCCCATGGCTGACTGCTGCTATGCCATTTGCAAATATCTACTGGGTGTCAATTGATGCCAGTTTTCATGATGTCTACCCCTTAATTTTAGCTGTTTGGGAAGTTTTTTGTCACCCCTTAAGGTGTTGTGTATGTTTGGTTTTAACTCTCATTGAATATAATGGGGTTTAGGTACGTTCGTCAAATTGTTCGGTGAATCGAACCGAACCTTGAAAGGTTCGCTTATCTATTCATGACTACTGACGTGCAAACCTCCACTGTTGGTGAATCGGTGCCCAAGTCTGCTTTGTCATGTGTTTAGTAAGCAGCTATGAAATATTTATTTAACTCTGAAAGTGAATCCTTTTTTGGCCATGAGTAACATTGGGAATTATAGTACTGAATTACCCTTAAGATAAACATTTACAGTTTTTACCAAGGATTCCAAACTATTGTCAACTGAATTTGATGTATTCCTATTCTTTCATCATCCACAATGAGCAGATGTAGCAGAGCTATGATGTTTGTGTACTTATAAGACAACTCACTTGGTAGATTTAATTGTCTATAGAAAACTTGAATTCATTTAATAATGCACTTATCTCTGCTATGTCTGCATGTTAAGCTGCAATTACGAAGATGCTAGAATTTCTACTAAAGCACATACTGTAAATGGTGATCAGTAAAAACATACAGCTAATTTCATTTTAGCGTTAGAAAATTAGTGAAAATGGCTCATTGTTCTTCGGCATGTGGTTATGTGCACTTATTTGCTTATTGCGTGTTAACTTTTTGCAGGAGAGACCATTATTTTATTTTAGATTGAGTTATGTAAATGTGATTAAATAAATGGCATTCCCCACTATTCCTCCCCGCGTAATCCAGCATGGACACAATGGCCAGCATGTGAGAAGCTCTTTAGAGTGACAGAAGCGCATGCAAAATGGCACAATACCATCTCTTGTAGGATAAGTATCAATGATGGTAGCACTCATCTAAAGGTGTAAAGGTGTCCTGTGCAGGCACAACACCTATAAAGGCGTGGAAAGCAACTGTTGCTGGCCAATTGCATCTTCCAGGTGGGTAGTGGCAAAAATGGAAACTCGCACGTTTAGGTGGGCTGCACTGTGGGAATGAAGTGCCTTGGGATTGCAAATAGTTTTTTTTATTAATGGCAACTCCTTTATGCTTTGGGCTGGCGCCTTTCAGAAGGTATAAAAGCCAACGGTGGCATTAATAAAAGCTGATTTGAGATCCCAAGACTCTTCATTCCAACACCACCTATATGTGCCATTTTCCCTTAATGACCAGCAAAATTAAAAGTTTAAAATGCCCAGTTGTAGTGATGCAAATTTATGGCATTAGCAATAATGATGATCCCCTCTTATTGCCTCACACACAGTGGGCCTGCCTCCTTGGTGCCCTCCTGGACAGAATAGTGCCACTTAATTTAAGAAAAATACTATGCGCCTACTACTGTTCTTTTGAAGAATGATCATCAGGCCTCTTATGGCCCCTGCAGAGGGCGCCTTTGTGCAGGCATGGCACTGATATCTACTGGCATCTCATTGTGGAGAATGAATACTGGAGCGAGTGTGCAACTACTTTTAGCTCCACCTTTGTATTCAATTGCATCTGTCATAAAGATGTAGAAAAAGATAAAGGTTGTGCTGGACAGCCTGACTCCTAACAAGCCAATCCCTGCTAAATTCCTACCTTTTAAGCTGTCAACAGTAAAGTCCTAAAGTGACAAAAATATGGTCCAATTTATGAACGATTTTTCAGAATGTTAGAATATTAGAGAAGCTTACTTTTAAAAGTAAAATCTACTGTATTAACCTTGCAGACCTCTGACTGGATGGTTAGCACGTTTGCTTTGCACTGCTGAAATCATGTACCACAGATCATGTGACTAGACTAAATTTGTGTGGGTTTCTGCCCATACTAGATAGCCATTGTGAGCACCAGTAGGGACAGTGATGAAGATCTCTTTAAAGCGTTGGGGAATATGATGGTGATATATAATGTTTTTTTTTCAGACTATAAGATGTACTTTTTTACCCAGAATTTGAGCGTAAAATGGTGGTGCATCTTTGAGTCTAAGTGCAGCTTACCAGGAGGGGTTGGTGACAGTGTAGCAGGGTCGCTGCTGCAGGAAGTCGACGGCAGGAATGGGATGGTGCTGCGGGTCTTGGCCTGGCAAGAGGTGGTGTCCTGACGGTGGGAGGCTGAGAGCCCTGGGCTTCAAGAAAAAGTTGATGGTGAGGCAGGAGCTGAGTCCTCGCTTTGTACATCAATTTCCCAGTGGTGGACTTAAGACAAACGGCCGCTGGAATTTGCGTATGTGCAGATTAAGATCTTGGCTTGTCATTTTACTGTGTGACAATAAAAAGGTCACGCCATCTCTCAAAGGCTCTGGATTCTTTATCGCACACAAGGATCAAACTTATTAAAGGTTTTAAGCTTTAATATAAAAATATACAGTGCTTACAATAAAAGATGAACATAAAAAACAAATATGCAAAACGTTTGTAAAATAAAAAGTAAGGAATAACCAAAATACCTAAAATGTTCTGCCCAGATGCAAACCATTTGCTAGCTCCTTTTGAAGATACCATGTTTGACAGCTCTCAATATATATATTTTTATATTTTACATTTTAAAAATTGCAAAACAGAAAATGGTCCGATGCAAAAGTTTGGGCATCCTTGGAGATTTGTTTGACCAAGGTTTCAGACTTTAACTATGTTATGACTTGTTCACTATCATTGTTAGGAAAGGCCAGGTGATGTAAATATTCCAGCTTTATAAAAACCCAGCCTCATCTAACCTTTTGAAAAAAAACAAACTATGGGTTCTTCTAAGCAGTTGCCTAGCACTCTGAAAATAAAAATAGTGGAGGTTCACAAAGCAGAAGAAAGCTATAAGAAGATGGCAAATCATTTTCAAGTTGACATTGGCAGTTAACAGGAACAGTGGAAGACAAGATAAGGTCTGGAAGACCAAGCAAAATTTCACTGAGAGCTGCTCGTAGGCTTGCTAGAGAGGCAAATTGGAACCCCCTCTTGACTGCAAAAGACCTTCAGAAATATTTAGCAGATTCTGGAGTTGTGGTACATTGTTCTACTGTTCAGAGACGCCTGCATAAATATGGCCTTCATGGTAGAGTCATCAAAAGAAAACCTCTCCTGCATCCTCATAAAATTTAGCTTCAGAAGTAAGGAAAAGAGCATCTAAAGAAGTCCAATGCATTTTGGAAAGAAGTCCTGTGCCCCAATGACATTACACTAAAAGTCTTTGGCCACAATGATCTAAAGGTATGTGTGGAGAAAAAAGGAAACAGAATTTCAGGAAAAGAACATCTCACTAACCATTCAGCATGGGGGTGGATCAATTATGTATTGGAGTTGTGTTGCAGCCAATTTCTTGGGGAACATTTCACTGGTAGAGGGAAGAATTAATTCAATGACATTGTAACAAATTTTTGATGCAAATATTGTAACACCATCTGTAAAAAAGCTGAAGTTGAAAAGATGATGGCTTCTACAAATGGATAATGATCCTAAACACTCGTCAAAATTGACAATAGACTACTTTAAGAGGCGCAAGCTGAAGGTTTTACAATGGCCCTCAGTCTCCTGATCTGAATATCATGAATAATCTGTGGCTAGACCTTTAAAATATCAGTGCATGCATGATGACCCAGGAATCTCACAGAAGTGGAAGAATTTTCCAAGGAAGAATGAATTAAAGTCCCTCAAACGAAAATTGAAACTCTTTTCTGCCTACAAAAAGTGTTTACAAGCTGTGATATTTTTTTAAACTGGATGCTACTAGGTACCAACCATGCAAGGTGCCCAAACTTTTGCATTAGCCCATGTTATATTGTAATTTTCTTTTGCCTAAAATACAAAGGAAATGTGTCATCTTTAACTTTAGGCCCTTTAGAGATCATTTCGTCTTCAACTTACTTCACACTAAGAGTAATTACGACCAGCAGTGCCCAGACTTCTACATGCCACTGTATACCCTTAAAATAATAAGTATAATTTTAAGAGACTGTATTCTGGTGCACACTGTTTTTTTGACTGTGGGGCGTCATTTAGTTGTTTCTGAAGACCCCTGCTCCTGTCATAATAGTACTCCTGTGAAAGCCAGTGCATTGCTATCGATCCTAGGAGACTGATTTTTGCTATATATAGCAGTGATGTGGCATTGCTGTATATAGCACAAGTGAACAGATGATTGCTGGTTTAAGTTCTCTAACAGGAGATTAACAAATGCAGTAAAAAGTAAATAAAAATTAAATAAGTTTTAAAAAAGATGAAATAAATAAACTTCTAAAATTTCAAATCCCCTCTTTCCCCTCATTAAAAGTTTTAAGAAATAAAAAAGTTAAAAAAAAAAAAAAAAAAAAAAAAAACACTTTAGACATCGCCAGGTTCATACAAGTTCATTCTAACAAAATCGATTAATATAAGCCGTGTGACAAGAAAAAAAAAAATCAAAACACCAGAGTTGAATTTTTTTTTGACTGCTACAACACAAGTGTATGTAATAAGGGGTGATCAAAACGTCATATCCACACCAAAATGATGTCACTAAAAACACTGGCTCTGGGTGCAAAAAAGAAAAAGCAAAAAATTCACTCTCTGAGAGCCAGGCAAGCATTGACAAGTGAAGTCGCTTTTAGCAGCAGGAATTTGAAACCACTTTGGATTGTTGTTGGAATCAGACTGGGTTCATCCATCCGTGAAGTTCAGCTAGGGACATAGGTTGCTATTACATGAGCTGACGTTCCTTCACTTTTCACTTTCTCTGTCTCGTTCAGCCTTGCCCAGATGTATTCTGGTTTCCAGTTCTTTCGGAGGAGGCTTGTGATGAACTTGTAGAAGAAATGGAGCACTATGGCGGGTGGTCCGGATCCAGCCACTCAGTAATAATTTCTTTATCATGTTTTTGTTTTCTGCGGATTATCTATTCAACGCATTTGTAATTTTTTTTTAATTCATTTTAATTAGGATATACGTATTGCTGGCGGTTATGAAAACGTTCCTACAGATGATATTCACATGAACCAGATTGGGATGGACAATGAATGGCTTCACTTCATTAGAGAATATATTGCTCCAATAACACTGAAAGTCTTTGCTGGATATTATACAAAAGTAAGAATTACAGTAGTTTAATACCATACAATAAATGTCAGAAGGCCTATAAATGTGTCACTGATTCATTGCTACGTGACGGCTATTTACTGCATTTACAATATATTGCAAACATAAGGAACATGGACCGGAATCTCAAAAAAATAATTTTACAACTAAGTGCAGTAATAGATTAATTAAGAATAATTTTTATGAGACCAAACATTTGACTTGACTTTTAATTGTACTGCTAAGCACCAATGGGAAATAATAGTATAAATTGCCTGTAAAAGACTAAAGTTTATTATAATTAATCAATAAAAATGGATAACGAGGAATAAATATTAAACAGGGTTGCTGCTAACCAAGCAGGGACAACGTTATTACATGCTGCCAGAAATTACATAGAGTAAATATAAAACCTGATTAGAGCTAGGCTAATAATGCCAATACAAGTATAAGGGATGTTGTAGGCATGTTTGCATGAACTGATGCAATCCCTTTTTAAAAAAAAAAAAAAAAAAAAAAAGTGGCATTCCAGGTTGTGAAGTAGCAAAACACAAAGAATGCCAAGGGGGTGAACACTCTTGCAAGACACTGTACAGTATATGTGTGTATTGTGATGTGTTTTTTTTTTCCCAAATGAGAAAAATCTTCTGATTTGACAAGGATCAACAATGCTTTTTTTTTTATATGTATTTATACACCCATACATATGTTTTATTTTAGAACATGTTATTTTTATTAGAAGGGTCTTCCACAATAAGCTTTTATATTATCAAAGGCTTTTATAGATATAAAAAAAAACACCCATCTTGTTACCCTGTTATGATAAAGTGCTGATTCTCCATCCGCCATCCATCCGCCGCTGCTCTTGTCTTTGCTTTCTGGCTACAGAATGTCATAATGACTACAGCCCAAATGGCAGCATGGTGGCTCAGTGGTTAGCACTGCAGCCTTGCAGTGCTGGGGTCCTGGGTTCAAATCCTACCAAGGACAACATCTGCAAGACGTTTGTATGTTCTCCCCGTGTTTGCATGGTTTTCCTCCGGGTTCTCCGGTTTCCTCCCACACTCCATAGACATACTGATAGGGAATAGATTGAGCCCCTCTGGGGACAGCGATGATAATGTGTGCAAACTGTAAAGCACTGTGGAATATGTTAGCGCTATGTAAAAATAAAGATTATTATTATATCAACACAGCAGCCAATCACTGGGTTCAGACATTCTACCATTGTCGATGAAATAAGCTACTGAGCTCCGTGATTGGCTGCACTCATGAGGTCACTGTAGCATGTAAATCAAGAATAGAGCAGCTGTGTTTATTACTTAGGCTGCTTTCACACATCCGGTGTCAGGGGTACGGCGGCGTGCGGCGAAAAGCCGTACCGCCGGATCAGGCCTGCAGCGGTGACACCGGATGCAGATGCGGCGCCTGATACGGTTGGAAAGCATTTAAAGGAGCCGCACCAGGGACGAGAGAGGCAGCGGTATGCGGGGAGGAGAGAGATACACATGCGCTCGCCGGGCACTTGTGGGTTAAACCTTACAGTGTCCGCGCATGCGCTGTTGAAAAAGCCGTTCCGGCGCTGCAAAAAAAATGTTGCAGGCAACGTTTTTTGCTGACGCCGGACGGCGCAGATTTTACGCTTCCGGCTAAAAATGGAGGCGCCGCATGTCCATCCGGCACGATGCGGCAATCATTAAATTCTATGTGCCAAAACCGGATCCAATTCCGGATCCGGTTTTCACACTTTTCGCCGCATTGTGCCGGATTCAAAAAGCCGGATGTGTGAAAGCAGCCTTATACAAGCATTTGCCCAAATAAGTGTTCATCCTGGAAAACCCCTTTTAGCATTATTCGTTTTCTAATTAATAGGGTTCGCTCCTTTGTACATTTCCCTTTGTTAGTTTGTCAGTGGGGCATTCTTCCAGAGGAGTGTTCTGCTTCTTGGGTTCTCAGCGATTCACTGGGATCCATGGTGGAAGATGGCAGAATTCCATTGCAGCATGTTTAACTGGCTTTCTTTCATTCTTTTCTAGGGACATGCATTGCTTAATTTTGTTGTGAAATATACTCCTGATCGACAGTCGTACTTGAGACCTCATCATGATGCTTCAACATTTACAATCAACATAGCACTTAACACAAAGGACACAGACTTTCAGGTATTTTTTCTCTTTGAGGATATACATTGAACAAGTTCCAAGGAAAATTCAGTTTTATTAAAAGCTGCTGTGTGGCTGATGAGACATGAAGTACTGTATGGCAGCCATTTACCTAGATGAATGGATGTGCCACGAATGTGCCGTATCCTACTGAGACCTTTGGGGTACCTGGGATCAGAATATCAGCGATTGGCAGATTGCAGGTCCTTTTTGGATTATATTTGGCAATTAACTTGAGTAGAAAAAATTTATTTTCACTTGGTGTGGAAGAGGTTAAGAGTTTTTCTTTTTAATCCTGCATCTTACTGCCACTCCCATCCATTATTTTAAACTCACTCCTAGATCTCTCCTGAGCTGGTTATGCGTTTTCTATGCTGACCTCCCTGGAGAAGTTGTTCCAGTTTAAGATATGGAATTCCAGTTGCTGTTTGATTTCTCCCTGTTTGTCTCCCTCCCTGTGTTTCCTTACCTTAGTAGTGAGGTTAGTGTCTTGCCTCCCTACTTACTAATTAGGCTAGCTCATTGCCAGCCAGGGCTTAGGCACGTGATCACGCACGGGGGAAAGGACCTGTCTAGGGAGGGTAGGAAGCTCCAGATGCAGTCTCAGGTGAATGTTTAGGGGTGTCCCTTCTCCCCTTTCCCTATCGTCAGGGTTGTCTTTTACCTTCTTTCCCTCTCTTGTGCCGCACGCCAGGCATTTCCTTGCCCCGGTGTGATGGGATGTCCTCATAATAAGATCATGGCTTGTGTTCTCCAGAATATGCTTTTGCTCCAGCTCAGAGAGTCATAGAGCAATTTGACTGTTTTTCCGATGTTCAAATATCATAATATGGACTTGGATAAAGCCCTTTCATAAAAATTAGTTGCAGTGAATATCCTAAGGTAAAAGATCACTGTTATTTGTAAGTTTTGAAACATTTTTCTATGTATGAAAGTTTGAATTAAGTGTACTGATTACAATTCTAAGCCTGGCCATAGTTTTTTTTTTTTTTTTTTTTTTTTCATGTTATTAGTGCAGCATGCTGTAGGGGCAGAACCCCGGATTCCAGTGATGTCACTTGCTGCTCTGCATGCTGTCATTTTCAAACAATTCCTGTTTTCTCTGCTGCAGATCTAGCAGTGCTCTGAATGCTGAGATGTGTATAACCCCACCCACATAACTGGTTGGTAGCTATGACATGACAGAAAGATGCTAATGAGTGATGGGAGCCTGGTTAGACACCATAGTTGATTTTGAAGGCACAAGACACCTAATCCACACAGCCTAGTGACACATCACTGTAATCAGGATCTTAGCCCATATACTGGGCTGCTCTCAGATTACACAGCAAGTGCTGAAATATCAACTTAAGAATGATCTTTTTTCTATTTTGCAGGGTGGAGGATGCCGATTTGCCAGGTATAACTGTTCTGTTGATTCACCCAGGAAAGGCTGGAGCTTTATGCACCCAGGTCGACTGACACACTTGCATGAAGGACTTCCTGTTACCAATGGCACTAGATATATAGCAGTGTCCTTTATTGATCCATAAATTTAACAACATTTTTGACATTGGCCTTTTTTAGGATTTATTTATAGAAGTTGTGTGTTTTTTTTTTTTTTTTTTTTTTCCAGATCAGAGGATTTACTACTGTTTTAATAAACGTAAAACACAAAAAATGGTGCTTAAGTGCCTGAGAACTCTATATAATGTTTCTTTCATTGTAGAATAAAACCTATGTTCTAAGCACAGATCCTTAGTGTCCATGGAAACAAAAACGAGGCTTTATTACCAGTAGCGGAGGTGACCAATTTTGAACATTTATATAAAACTAGTGACAAGATACCTCACGTCTCCATTTTGCTAATTTTCTAGCAAATTTGACTGAATATTGCATACTCAGTCCTTGTGTCACAGGCGTGCAAAGTGGGAAGAAGAAAACCTCCACTCAGTCACTCCTTGATCCGCTGACTTAAACTTAAAGGTTACCAGATTGATATTTTAGGGCCTTTTTTGGTTTTCTTGCATTAATATGAAGGATACATGATCATGGGTAAAAGCATTCCACTTAAGGTTATGATTTAATTACAAGCAATAATCCTTTGACTGAAAATGAATAAAAAAAACTCAGCAGACTAAAAAAAGCAAAATATTTAATACTATGGTTATTATAATTGTGTCCACCAAAACACAAGATTATATAAATTATACAAAATACCAATACATTTTCAAAGAAGCAAATATTTTTTTAGGCATAAAAAAATGAATTAATGATTTTTTTTTTTAAGCAAACTCTTGTATACTGTATGCATCGTCACATAATTTATTTATATCTAACATATAAACCTACTGCTGTAGACCACCAATGTTCAGCAACACAAACTGGTTGTCCACTACTACATCTCAAAGAGCATGTTTTTCCCAGGTAAAATAGCACTTATATTCCCTTCCATTGCCGTCACCATTCCAGCGGTTTGAAGCCAATCCGCACCGTCTTCAGATGAATCGGACATGAAGAGGAAGTCAGAGCTGCGACTGGCTGCTCTTCTCCTCTAGATGATTGATTTGTCCCGAGGTGGGTAGAGTGAAGCCATCACTGGTTGGTCTCAGGGATCACATGACATGAGCCATAGGGAGAGCGAGAGCCAGCGCTGCTGGAATGTGTCTGCACCGGAGTAGAGCATAAGTGTTGTTTTTTTTTTTACTGGGGGCAAAGATGCGGCTTGAGATGGGGTTGTCAGAGTAGTTGACAACCCCTTTAAACCATTAATTGCCTGAGATAGGTAGTCTTTCATTTTTTTTTTTTACACACGAAAAAAGGACCTGAAACAATGTTTTTCTTCATTTTATCAATTTAAAACATGATATTTTGAGACATGGAATGGAAGTCAATTTTCTTCTCTTTCGAGTCTGAAGTCACGGGCTGACATTGCACCAAAGAGATTGTGTTTTCAACTTTTTTTTGTTCTCAGTTCAAAAATTGATCTTCAAATATGAACTTGTATAGTAACTGTACATGAGGTGTAATCTAATTCATTGCAGTGGGCCCTGACTGAATCCACTGTTTAACTTATCCTGCACATGAAGCCGAAACCAAAAATGTCTGGTTGTCCACCTCTGATGACGAGCGTTAAATGATGTTTATTTTATTAAAGGTGACTCTTTGCAAATTGTATTTTTTATGATTTTGAATCACACAGTGCCTTTTCTTAACTTTCTTCTGGGAAGGAGATCTCAGCTGGAAATGCAACAAACTTGCCAGCTGATGTATTTTTATTTTTACATTGCAAGAATTGTATTTGGATTTTTGTAATTCTCATAAGTTTTAAAAAGCTACTGTGTGTTCTTGAAGGAGTTTTATGAAACATTCACTTTACTTGAATTGTTTGTAAAGAGTCTTCTATTAAACTTGTGTTTTTCTCAATGACTGCGATCTCTTAAAGAAATTATTTGAAAAATATTACAGGTGTTAATGATCATTTTCTTTTTTTGCTTGTTTTCTATACCTGAAGAGAACAACGTTAAAGTATTAGTAATGTCAGAAATGTGTGATAAATAAATGTTAATTTAAAACTTTATTTGCATTTTTCTTTTTGGAATATATACATTTTTACATTTTTTTTACCAATTATTGTTGGTTAATAATATCAGTTTTAACGAAACTCCATTATTTTTTGGGTGGGGTGAAAAAGGTTCCTCAAAAATATGCTTATCACTGGATGTTTTGCTGCTGTGACCCTAAATGATCAGCTGGAGTTGCTGAAAAGACTTGCTAGTCACTTCAGTTTAGGGAAAATTGAAGCATGGCATGCTTCCAATTTACAAGGGCTTTATTCTTCGATTTATAGCACTTGTGAGCCTAGATGGGATAGTGAATGATGACTGTCTAAATTGAAATCAAAGGATTGTTACTGAAATGTAAGGACAGCCATGAACTCGAACGCAGGAGAAGCTCCTATTTTTGCCAGTACTTATGACTGCTAATGACTTGGCCTCCATTATGAATAGGGTTGGTTAAATTGTATTTCCTCATTATTTATCCTGGTGTGAGCTGTGTCCACTTTTTGTTCTGCTATTCCACCCTACCAAGTAAGAGCACATTAGACGAAAGATGGCTATACAGGCAATAACTGTTGAACGAGAGATGGCGTTACTAGAGACAGAAAAGATCTCAGGCCCAAGACCTATGCTTTGCCCTCCCCCTCCCCAACTACCCCCCCCAAAAAAAAATGCGACAGATAATAGTGATAACTCCCTGAGTACAGATACTGCAGTAGATGTTACCTGCAGTCATATACAACGCCGCAGGTAACAGTGTTAACTGGACAGTCTGATGGGATCAAGGGTCAGTCCCAGCCTAGATTAATCAAAGCGGTAATGAAGGCAGTAATTATGGACTGTGCTCAGAGCTCCATGCTTGATCAGTGCTGTGTGTGGATGCGAAATCTGATCTGACTGCACTACCATTACTTCTCGGAAGAAGCTGACAGGCAGTCATTTGCATTCCCAGCAATCCTCACTTCTTGCTGAAGTGGCTCTGGGTCTGTGAGCAGACACTGGGTGGCTGTAAAGAAGTGGCTGAGGAGAGGACGAGTCGGAGGAGGAAAAATCTGCATGCATGGCCTGAAGGCCGGCGTGTCAGCACTGCTGTTTTGAGCAGCGTGGCACTAACTTTTATTTAAATAAAAAAAATGTGGGGGGGATTTGGAGCACAGACCCTGAATCAAAGTGACTAGCTACGCTCCTACTCTTCGGACTTGCCCATTTACATGAGCACTTGGATGGACATTCATGTTTTTCAGTGGGAGACAGCAAAAAGCAGCTTCCAAACTCTGCAGCTTATATCTACTCTGAAAACAAAAGAATTTACCTTTGAAATTGTGGTACATTCTTTTCTCCCTCAACATCATATATCAGGTGATAGTCGAGAGGCCACCACAAACATCAGATGGCCAGCTAGTGTGGCCAACTTTCATTTAATTTGTGAAGACCTTAAGTTGAAGAGAAGGATAACAAATATATCTACTCTTGACCATGTTGCACATCTATTGTAGACTAGTTGTTTTCACGAACACCTGATGATTCAAACAGTTGAAGAGTTGAAACAGATATAATTCCATTAGTGAGTTTTATATCTGAGTGATTTTTCTTACATAAATTTTACACTAACACTAATCTGATAAATGTGCTTCAGCTCATTGAGAAGACAGTTTCTGGATTTTCTCCATCTTTTGAAGCACACCATATAGATACTGATTGTTAGCCTTGTCCTTGTCACCAGAAAAACATCATTAACCTGTAGCTATGGGTTTAGTCTGCAGGTTAATTCCTTAATGACCACCAATACGACTTATTACTTGTGATATAAGAGAATAGAATCCTCCAACAAGCGATAATTCAAAAGCTATCGGCTGTACACCATAGCTGACAACGTGCAGCATCAGCCACCATCAGTGTTGGCACCGACCATAACCTTAAATACGGTTATAAATAGTGACTGCAACATCTAGATGGTTAAGTGTGGGGGCTCCCTCTTTAACTTCATCGGAACCCTGAGATCATGATTGTGTGGTCCTAATGTTTGCAATGGCAATTTATGGCCAGATAAAGGCCTTAAAGTCTTCCAGCTATATCGACCTGTTCAGAAGTTAGAAACATTTAGGTGCTAAAAATACACCTTTTTTCATTTCGGTCATGTCCATTTGCATTAATGCCTGAAAAGCACCTGGAGGGCTAATAAACTACAAGAAAGCAATTTTGAATATGGCGAGGGATGCTGTTTTAAAAATGTTATCACTTTTGGGGGATTCCCAGATATAGATCTCCAAAAGTCATTTCAAAACTGAATTGGTCCCTAAAAAAATAAACTTTGTAAATGTTAGTGAAAAAAAAATGAATGACTGCTACTAGA
Source organism: Dendrobates tinctorius (assembly GCF_039654945.1). Classification (NCBI taxonomy): domain Eukaryota; kingdom Metazoa; phylum Chordata; class Amphibia; order Anura; family Dendrobatidae; genus Dendrobates; species Dendrobates tinctorius. The sequence continues at coordinate 89,904,214 of NW_027361728.1, read as the reverse complement.
GTTGAGCGACTTTTGCTTTTTTAGGGTCGAGTTTCGTTTCATGAAACCCGACTTTTCCAAAAGTCGGGTCGAGCAAAATCGGCCGACTATAGGGAAAAGTCGGGGTCCGACCGAAACACGAAACCCAATGTAAGTCAATGGGGAATTAAAGTCGGCAGTGAGAGGAGGACAGGAAACACACCTACAGTGCCCATTTGAATGCCAAAAGCATCAATTCTTATTACTTAAGCTTGTTAACCTTAATTTACTTCATAATACTAGTTACGCACTGAAAAATGGGGGTTATTTTGCTAAAGTTGTGAGGGTGTAGGGCTGGCTCCAGGTTTTCATGTGCACTGGGCGAAAGAGCGCCCCTTTAACACATACCACAACTCATGATGCTCCGATACGGCAGAGAAATAGCGGTATAGTACAATAAAAAATACTTCACTTTTTACATCTCATGACGAGGCCCATCTATTTCTCCATACAGAATCATTGGTCCCATATAATGTTTGAAACAGTATATGATGAGCTCCACATAATGCTACAGTATATGTTGGTCCCCATGGATGAAGCTCCACTGTCTTATGGGCCCAAATAATGCTCCAAACATAATGGGCCCCATTTCTAATGCTCTAGTGTATAATGGGCCCTGTAAATGCTGCTCCATAGAATCATAGAATCGTAGAGTTGGAAGGGACCTCCTGGGCCATCTGGTCCAACCCCCTGCTCAAAGCAGGATTCGCTAAATCATCCCAGTCAGATGTCTGTCCAGCCTCTGTTTGAAGACTTCCATTGAAGGAGAACTCACCACTTCTCGTGGCAGCCTGTTCCACTCATTGATCACTCTAACTGTCAAAAAGTTTTTTCTAATATCTAATCTGTGTCTCTTCCCATTCAGTTTCATCCCATTGCTTCTAGTCTTTCCAGTGTCTGATGTCCACCTTTGGAATGTTCCAGTGTATGGTGGGCCCCATCTATCATTCTCCAGAGTATAGTGCTCCCCAAAAATTGCTGTCCCAACATTGAAAACAATCAAATAAGTCTCCTCGCTAGGGAATCCCTGTACTAGTCTGGACTCCTCGTCGTCCCCATCTTCCATCTCACTGCACAGTATTTCAACCTTGCAAGTGCTGTGATCCTGAGTAAGCAGGGGGGGCCCACTCATTGGCGACGGCACTGGCACTGCCCACTTGTTGGCGACGGCACTGGCATGGGGCCCCTGATAGTATGGTGGTGTGTCTGACGGCGGGTGGGCCGAACCTTCACTTTCATCTGCAGCTTCCTCTTTGTCACCGTGTAAGATGGAACTGTATATGGGAAGGGTAACCTGAGTTTCATCAGGGTCAGATTCAGGCCGTGTAGCGTGCGAGGGGAATGTAGTGGTCTGAGTCAATGTACCAGCAGATTCATCGAGCAGTGGCTGGGCATCAGTGCACTTGTGTCGCCCCCAGGAGTACGGTCGCCACAGTGGCATTACCTTCCTCCTAGGGGGTGTGATGTCATGCTTGGGAGCAACGAAGGATCTCTTTTGCTGGTTAACTGATTGGGCGGCGTTATTCCCACGAGTCGCGACCCTCCAAACAGCATTCATGAAGGCAAAGTGTTTGTTTTACGTGGGTAGTATGGTTGCAAAGCTGAACCTTAAAGGAATGTCCAGAAGGGCACCACCAGGAGTGGAGCCTATGGCGTAATTTGACTCAACACGGGCAACCTCAACCATCCAGCAACAAAAAAGATGCACACATTGCAAGCTTAATTCCGTTAACGAATGGGACTCCGTCATGACCTGCAGTCCAAGTCCGGCTTACTAGAGGGACACGCGAGGCTCTGGCACGTGAGATTGGCCAATAACTGGTGTGTCATGCCTTTACATGTCCGTGGCTGCATGTGCACTACACTGAAAAGGCCAGCATTTGTCGCTTACATGTGCAGATAACCCGCTGAACAACGTTAGTGATGGGGATCTGGGATTACAATTATTACCCGCAAACGATTTCCCAGTAAGTGCAGATCAACCGCAGTTCCGGAATTAGGCCTAACCGTCATTCCTGAAAAAATGAAAAACTTTCGTGTGCAAACCACAGGTGCTGTAGCTTGCTAAACAGCTCGCCAGCCGTTCTCAGGCCCAGTATGGATTACACGTGATTGCACAAAGGTGAGAAAGGGTACCCTATCCCCGGATAACATGTATGGATAGCATAGTGTACACATTCAAAATATATGTCTATAGATCAGGAGGCAGGCTCAGACGGTGTCAGGCCCTGTATGGATTTGACGGCCCAGACTACACAGCGGAGGAGCAGGGAGAGGTAAAGATTGCAAATGCTGGGGCCCTGCCCAAGCAAGGGGGGCCCACTCGTGGGCGTCGGTACTGGCACTGGGCCCCTAATAGTACGACGGTGTGTCTGACGGTGGGTGTGCACAAACACCGTCAGAGACACTTGATTGCACTATGAGGGACCCTGTGCCAGTGCCCGCGCCCAAGAGTCGGCCTACCCACCTGTCCAGGGCAACAGCACTCGCACGGTTTCGTGCGCTAGGTGGTGACCCCGGCTATGGGGGGGAGGCAGCACAGTTAGGGAGTTTTAGAAAGTGGCATATGTTGATGGACATTCAGCTGATGCAAAAGGTGAAATTGGTCAAGTCCCAGGAAGAGTAGGACCAAAGCAAACCATTTTTCTGTCACCCTATGTGTCATCAGGGGAAGGTGGGACAAAATCCTTGGAAATCCATGCATGGTTCATTTTAATGAAGGTTAGATCATCCACATTTTGGGTTGACAGACGGGTCCTTTTTTCTGTCAGGATTGATCCAGCTGCACTGAAGACTCTTTCCGATAGCACACTTGCAGCTGGGCAAGCGAGCTCCTGTAAGGCATATTGTGCCAATTCAGGCCAGGTGTCCAGTTTAGCGGCCCAATAGTCAAAGGGGAATGACCTGTGCGGGAGAACATCGATATGGGAGGAAAAGTAGTTGTTAACCATAGTTGACAACTGCTGTCTCCTGTCACTTTCCATCGATGCAGTATTACCAGTTGTGTGAGCGGTACTTGAAAAATCAGTCCACAACATTGTCATGAAACCCCTGTCTCCAACGCCACTTCTGCTGTGTGCACCACGAACACCTCTGCCAAGCTGCCAACGGCCCGTACGGCTGCTGTGTGCTGGGAATGCCTCAACCAACCGTTTTACCAGAGTTGCTTGTTTATTAGCCAATATTAGGTCAAGGTTCTCCTGTGGCATGATGTTTTATAATTTGCCTTTATAGCGTGGATCCAGGATGCTGGCCAACCAGTAGTCGTCATCGTTCATCATTTTGGCATGGCGGGGGTCCCTTTTTAGGATCTGCAAGGCATAATCTGACATGTGGGCCAATGTTCCCGGTGTCAATGATGCACTGCGAGTGCTGGGTGGAGGAGCACTTTCTGGCAAATCCACATCCCTCCAGTCACGAACAAACCCTGTACCAGACCTTGCCACGCCAACATTTTCACTTGCCCCATGATATGCATCCTCCTCCCCTAAGTAATCATCCCCATCATCATCATCCTCCTCCTCCTCCTCTTCTTCCTCCACCTCGTCCAGGAGAGGTCCCTGAGCAGGCAATGGCTGAATGTCATCAAGGATTCCCTCCTCCTCTTCCTCCTCGTCAACATTGGCTGCAGACGCCTGCTCCTTAAGGTGCGTCAACGTTTGCATGAGCAGACGCATGAGTGGGATGCTCATGCTTAGGATGGTGTCATCTGCGCTTACCAGCCGTGTGCATTCCTCAAAACACTGAATGACTTTACAGAGGTCTTTCAGCTTCGACCACTGAACACCTGTCAACTCCATGTCTGCTCTCAAAGTGCCTGGCCATGTATCCTCCCACAAATGCATTATGGCCTGCCTCTGTTCACACAGCCGCTCAACCATGTGCAGGGTGGAGTTCCACCTTGTTGCAATGTCGATAATGAGGCGGTGGTTGGGAAGGTGGAGCAATCGCTGCAGCTTCTGCATACGAATGGAGTGTGCAGGCAACCGGCGGATGTGCATGCACAGTCTTCGCACCTTCTGGAGCAGGACTGTTAACTCCAGATAATTGTTGAGGAAGCACTGCACCTCCAGGTTCAAGGTGTGAGCCAAGCAAGGTATGTGGCTGAGTTTTGAAAGGGCTATGGCTGCCACAAAATTACGGCCGTTATCATGAACTACCTTGCCTGCCTCAAGATGTATACTGCCCAGCCATGACTCAGTTTGTCGCTGAAAGTACTCGGCCAGCACCTCCGCGGTATGTCTGTCGCCCAAACACATCATCTGCAACACAGCCTGCTGATGCTTTCCACTAGCTGCTCGATAGGGGGACACCTAGTGTGCAACAGTGGCAGCTGCAGATGGAGTGCTCGCACGACTGCGCTCTGTGGATGAGCTTTCGCTTCTGGAGGAGGAGGAGGAGGGTCGAACGCCTCAGCCAACTGTTTCCTATACTGTGGACTAGGCAGCACTGTCCCACCACCGCTGTCCCCTGTGGACCCCGCATCCACCACATTAACCCAGTGCGCAGTGATGGACACGTAATGGCCCTGGCCATGCCGACTGGACCATGCATCTGTTGTGAGGTGCACCTTTCAACTCACTGACTGCTTGAGTGCATGGACAATGCGGTCTTTCACATGATGGTGGAGGGCTGGGATGGCTTTGCGAGAGAAGTGGCGACTGGGTAGGTCATAGCGTGGTACTGCATTGGCCATGAGTTCGCGGAAAGCTGCGCTTTCCACCAACCGATAGGGCATCATCTCTAACGAGATTAGTTTGGCAATGTGGGCGTTCAAACCCAGTGTACGTGGTTTAGAGACTGAGTACTTTCTTGACCTACTCATAGTCTCTGGGAGGGTGAGCTGGACTTGAGAGCTGCATATGGTGGAACTAGCGGTGGACAGGGCGGACTGAGAGAGGGTTGATGATGGTGATGGAGTTGGTGTTCTTTCTGATGGCCTAGATTCAGTCTTTCGTTGATATAACAGTGGGATTCCCTGACTGCTTTGGCCTTGCAATGACACCTCAACATTTGCTGCTGTGCTAACCGGTGGGCTTACAGTGGGGGAAACAATGTAGCATTGCTGACTACCTTCTTTGTGATCAGTTGCACATGTGGTACTTGAGGTTTGGTGTGTCCACGCTTGCAAGTGCATGGTGGTTAAATGTCTAAGCATGCAACTGGTATTCAAATTTTTCAGATTTTTCCCTCAGCTAAAGGTCTTTGCGCACTTCTTACAGATAACCTTGGCCTGATCATGAGGATTTTGTTCAAAAAAGTGCCACACTGCACTCTTCCTACTTTGGAAGACATTTTGCGGCCTCGCACGCTGTGCTATTTTGACCATCTGGACAAGCGGTCCAGCAACTCTTTTGATTTTTGGAACCTGTCTTTGGAGTGCTCCGGGCCTGCCAGATAACAGCTGTTGCGATGTCAATGTCTGCTGTGGATGCTCCTCCTCCTCATCTGAGCTATTGGAAGCAGCACCCTCTTCCCCCAATGGATGCCAATCTGGGTCAACAACTGGGTCATCCATCACCTCCTCTTCAATGTCATGTGCACCTTCCTCTGTGTCACCGTGTATGGTGGTATAGTATACGGGAAGGGGCACCTGAGTCTCATCAGGGTCAGAATCTGGCTCATTACACTGCGAGGACAATGTAGTGCTCTGAGTGAATGTACCTGCAGAATCATCTATCAGTGGCTGTGCATCAGTGCACTCCATGTCAGATTAATCTTGGCCTGGGTAATTCACCATTTCACTTGATAACCCAGGCATGGTAGGTGAAAACAGCTCCATGGAGTAATCAGTTGTATGGCCTGAGTCATCCTTCAATCTTGGTTGGGGTGAAGGACACAAGGAAAGGTGTGGTTCATGAACATGACCCTCCAATGACGACTCAGTGCTTTTATTTTTTACAACTTCAGAAGAGGAGGCGATAGAGCTGGAGGCTGAGTCAGCAATGTAAGCCAAAACTTTTTCCTGAAGCTCTGGCTTTAAAAGCGGTTTGCCAACTCCTAGAAAACTAAGCCTTCGAGGCCTTGTGGAGCCAGACGATGACGCAGGCTCAACACCTCCTGCATTCGGTCCTATTTTGCTTTTGCCACTACCATCAGCTCCACCACCAACACCATCTTTACCAGCTGCCAACCCCCACCCAATTCCACGGCCTCTTCCACCAGCCTTCCTCATTTTTGGTAAAAATGTACACAAAATCCCACAAACTATATAGTAATGTAAAACAAGGTACAAGGTGTATATAGGACAGGGGAGACATAGAATTTCTGAACACACTTGTAGACACTGTTGGATTGTGTGAGGCCCAGTTAATATCACACCGCTATGTCACAGGCTCAATGTCGCAGGTGTGAAAAATGTCACTATAGGACAGGAGATATGTAGAATTTATGAACACACTTGTGGACACTGTTGTGTGAGGCCCAGTTAATATCACACCGCTATGTCACAGGCTCAATATCGTAGGTGAGAAAAATGTCACTATAGGACAGGGGAGATGTGGAATTTCTGAACACACTTGTGGACACTGTTGGATTGTGTGAGGCCCAGTTAATATCACACCACTATGTCACGGGCTCAATGTCGCAGGTGTGAAAAATGTCACTATAGGACAGGGGAGATGTAGAATTTCTGAACACACTTGTGGACACTGTTGGATTGCGTGAGGCCCAGTTAATATCACACCGCTATGTCACAGGCTCAATGTTGTAGGTGTGAAAAATGTCACTATAGGACAGGGGAGATGTAGAATTTCTGAACACACTTGTGGACACTGTTGGATTGTGTGTGGCCCAGTTAATATCACACCGCTATGTCACAGGCTCAATGTCGCAGGTGTGAAAAATGTCACTATAGGACAGGGGAGATGTAGAATTTCTGAACACACTTGTGGACACTGTTGGATTGTGTGAGGCCCAGTGAATATCACACCGCTATGTAACAGGCAGAAATTGGCTAGTGTATGACAAACTGCAAGGTGTATATAGAATTGGGCAGAATAGGAATCTCCCTAGAGTTTAGGTCTGTAAGAACGGAACATGTCCTCGACTTATCCTTACAGAGTGACGCACAGCTTCACTGTGGCCGTGATAACAGCCGTTACACAGTACTGAGAGAGGAGCATGCACGTACACCGCTGTCCGGTGTCCGTAAAATTATCAAGCTCCGTGTTTAAGTATACGGACTGACACGCTGTCTCTCTATAGTTTTGAATGTGATCAAACAGCACATATACTTAACTGTTTGAAAAGCAGACAAAACTAGAAGGTGGAGGTCTGTAAGAACGGAACATGTCCTCGACTTATTGTTACAGAGTCACACACAGCTTCACTGTGGCCGTGATAACAGCAGTTACACGGTACTGTGTGAGGAGCGTACACCGCTGTATGGTGTGAAAAAATGCGCGCTCTGTACCTCACCAGGACAAAAAAAAAATTTGGATTGCTTTTAAAAAAGCAGTTTGCAGAGCAGTGGGAAAACAGCAATGCAGCTATCAGGAAGCCTTATAAGGCAGCCTAACAACCAACACAGCTGATCCAGCAAAATATAGCCTCCACTTGCACTGCACACACAGTGACTGGTGTGTTGTACAGGCAAAATCGCTAGCAGCAGAAGCAGTTTTTGGTGTCGTCTTCCCTGCCTAACGCTCTCCCTACAGAATCAGCAGCAACAGTAGCTCTCCTTATTCTGAGATCAGCATGAGTAACATGGCGGTCGGCGTGCACGCCCTTTTATACCCCCTGTGACGCCCCCCAAAGCAAGCCAATCACTTGCATGCCCTTCTCAAAGATGGTGGTGACCCCTGCCTATGTCATCACGTTGCCCACAGTGTCCGTGGATCCTGATTGGCTGAAAAAGGGTGGAAAAGTCACCGAGCTCGTGGCCGACCTCACCCTAGGGTCGGGTTTCGTTTCATGAAACCCGACTTTACCAAAAGTCGGCGACTTTTGAAATTTTTCGACCCGTTTCGCTCAACTCTAACTGCTACATTTTGAAACCTTTTAAAATGTTAACAAAATAAAACCATATTTTAAAAATAGCACTGATGTAAAGCAGACATGTGAGAAATGGTATTCATTAATGTTTGTTAGTTATGACTATCTGGATTAAAGGGATAATCATTCAAATTTGGAAAAGTTCAGGAAAATTACCTCTCTCAGCTGGTTGATGAAAACCTGGAACTTTAAGAAAGCCAATTTCAACAAATTAAGGGAAGAGCTTAATCGTATAAGACTGAGACAATGTCATGGTAACTGGGGAAACCAAACATAAATTGGACATTTTTAACGAAATATTTCTAGAATCCTGCAGAACACTTATACCCTCTGGTAATAAAATGCCAAGGAATAAAAAGAAACCATTATGGATAAATAAGACAGTACAACATTTAATAAGACAAAAACAAAGGACATTCAAAATCTTGAAAGCTGAGAATACTGAAATAGCATTTCAGGAGTATAAAGATCTAAATAAGAAATGTAAAAAAGAAATCACGCTAGCAAAGTTATCTACAGAGAAACAAATCGCCAACGACATTAAAATAAATCCTAAATTTTTGTATAAATACATCAATGCCCAAAAGAAAAAATAGATGGTGTCGGCCCCTTAAAAGTTGACAATAACAAGACAATTACAGAGGATAAAGAAAAGGCTGAGATATTAAACAGGCACTTTTCACCTGTGTTTACCAATGAACTGTCTGTTACAGGGAGCATTCAACAAGGTAAACATCAAAGTTCACCATCTGATATAACTAGTTTAACACAAAAAGAAGTACATCTACATCTGAGCAATTTAAACATCTACAAATCCCCTGGCCCAGATGACATTCATGCACAGATACTGAGGGAATTGAGCTCAATTGACAGACCACTGTATCTCATATTAGACTCTCTTGTAATAGGGGTGGTGCCACAGGATTGAAGGATGGCTCATGTGGTACCAAGATTTAAGAAAGGTAAGGAGGTGGATTTAGGCAACTACCGTCCGGTAAGCCTGACATTAGTAGTGTGCAGCATGAATTTGTGAAGAATAAGTTGTGTCTAACTAACATGTTGGCTTCTATGAGGAGGTGAGCTCAAATCTGGATTTTGGTAATGTAGTTGATGTGATTTATCTGGACTTTTCAAAGGCATTTGATACTGTTCCACATTGCATCCTTATAGTGAAGCTGCAGAAGGAAGGACTGGGGGAAGCTATATGCAGATGGGTAAGGAATTGGCTAAATGACAGGAGACCAAGAGTCATCATAAATGGTACCTTCTCTAAATGGGATCTAGTCAGCAGAGGGGACTGCAGGGATCTGTGCTAGGACTGATTCTTTTTAACAATTTTATTAATGACCTTGTGGATGGGATTGAGAGTAAAGTTTCAGTCTTTGCTGACGAAAAAAAAACTATGTAGGATATTAAAACCTGACCTTGACATTACAATATTGCAACACGATCTGAATAAGATGACTGAGCAAACACTTGGCAAATGAGGTTTAATGTAGATACATGTAAAGTAATGCACCTAGGACGGAGTCATGAGAGGCTGGAAAAGTTGGGCTTGTTTAGCTTACAAAAAAGACGCCTCAGAGGAGATCTCCTTTACATGTATAAATGTGTGTGACCAGTACAAAACACTGGCACATGATTTATTCCTTCCAAAGATCATACTGAGGACTAGGGGACACACATTACAGGTGGAAGAAAAGAGATTCTGGCAGATAAACAGGAAAGGGTTTTCTACAGTTAGAGCAGTCAGACTGTGGAATACCCTACCATTAGAGATGGTAATGGCAGACACTACAACAGCTTTTTAAAAAAAGTTAGATGATTTCCTTGATACACATAACATTGCTGATTATAGTTAAATTAGTGGCAAAATGTACAATTACTGGACAAAGGTTGTTCTTGATGGACCTAGGTCTTTTTTTCAACCTATGTAACTATGTAAAATTGCTATTCTTTGACATTTTTGTCAAATTTTTGATATGTCTTGTGTTTATAAAAATATCAACCTAAGTTTTCTATTGCCATAAAGTATAATGTGTCACAAAAAGTCTCCAAATCAATGGGATATTTTGAAGCATTCTAGAGTTATTGCTACATAGTGACACTGCTAAGATTTCAATAATTTGGCCTGGTCATTAAGTGGTTAATAGCTTTATAATGCTGGTCGGCACCTGCACACAGCCTAATACTGTGGAGATAAATTTAGGAACTAAGTATACAGAGTGGCAGCTGTAACCGTGCCATCGGTCCTGACTGACAGCTGAGCCCCCAATGCAGAGGGAGTGTCAGTCAGGGCTTGGGGCACGATTACAGCCACCACTCTCTATACTTGGTGCGAGTTTAATCACCACTATGGTACTGTGAATGAAATTGGAATGCTGCTGGGGAGAATAAAGTTAATTTTATCCCTGCAGCCTTAGGCTACATGGAGGCGCCAGCCAGCATTATAACATAATAGCACTACTGAACTGCAGATTGTGGTCTTTTGTTTTTTTTTTTTACTGGTGACAGGTTCCCTTTTAAATGGTGTTTGAGATGTTTAGCCTATGTTGAGGAAAGTTCTTAATTTCTGTACCCAATTTTCCATGACTTTCTTCCATTTCATTGCCAAACTTAAGACAAGTTTCAGCTTTTACATTAATGAACTCTGTTTTGAAGAATAACAGCTTGATATTAGTCTGCAGCCGTACAATTTCTGCAAAATGGCACAAGTCTTAGCTGTGATGCTTCAGGTCTTGCAGATGTGAATAACATCAATCCAGTTAAAGAACTGCAGATGCAGACCTATTTGGAAGAGCAGACTATTAAGCACTTCCAAGTCAAACAGCTGTATGTTTCAATTGCCAATGAAGTTTGTAAAATAACATTCTTCTGGAATAAAATGTAGTAATTTCCTTCATTTTGGTACAATCATCAAAACAAAAACTGTGTGATTTATAAACTACATTACTGATAATAAGGACAGGATTTTTTTTTCAATGAAATGTTTTTGGGTAATCTCACATTTGAGTCTGTGATACATGGTAAGCAAATACTCAAATGTAGAAAGAGGAGAAGAATGGCAATGGTCCAGTGGCAGAAAATACTGCCCTAAGTGAATGGAAAAAGTTCATGAATGTAACATTGCATTGAACCCACCCTGTGATATCATGAGTTGGAGCAAACACCCAAATTTCTGTCAAGTTGTTTCTATAACAGCCAGTCATTTTATTGTACTTAAAAAAAAAAAAAAAAAAAAAAAAAAATAAAAAATCCGTCTGATTATAATATTACTAGCCAAAATTTTCGCACATTGGTCATTGGGGGCGAAGGCAATTTCAGAAAAAGCAAGCTAGTCAAATGTAAATGCATTTCATGAGATCATGAACACAGACAGGTATTTATACATGTAGATTGGTAATACAATAAATTGGTTTGATAAGTAGAGGCCAAAAAATGTCTTCCAGTTGAGGTGCCATCTGCAGGTCATTGTGTCTTTCTGCAGGTTTATGAAAATTAATGTTTATACTGTATTTAGTGATAAAATCGTGAATGTGTGGTTTGTTTGGCTCTTTTCTTGCTGGAGGGGGCATGTTTAACTTTCAAATGGTGTATCATTTGTGTGTGGGGTGAAGTAATCAGCGAAAAAGCAGTACATGTTTACAAATGTGTTTGCATATGTGACTCACCTGGGGAAGTGTGCTGCCACCTGCAGGTTATTTGACCTTTCAAATTGTGTTTCATTTGTTTGTGTGGGCGGAGTAAGAATGGAGAAAGTGTGCAATTCAATAGACAGTGCATGTTTACAAGTGTGTTTGCATAAGTGCCTCACCTGCAGTGAAGTGTGCAATCCTCCAATTTGGCTAAAATAGGCTGGGCAAGCAGTTCGGCAAGCTGGAAAGCCCCCAAGGCAAATGTTTGGATTTGTTTGTAATGTCTGTAAGCAGTTTTGTGGTAGTGTGCTTTGGGGTACTGTGGTGCCACCTGCAGGTCATTTTTCCTTACAGCAGGTTTATGAAAATTAATGTTTAAACTGTATTTTGTGATCATATCATGCATGTGTGGTTTGTTTGGCTATTTTCTTGCTGAAGGGGGCAAGTTTACCTTTCAAATGGTGTATCATTTGTGTGTGTGTGTGGGTGCAGTATGAACGGGGATACAAAGTAATCACCGAAAAACAGTGTTTAGAAATAATAGAATTGATTTAGTGAAAGGATTGCATGATTGAACATAGCTGTATGCCAGTGAACATTTTAAACATTTATGCCTCCAATGTGTCACGCTCGCGCCTTGGCTGAATGGCGCGAGCCGGGGGTTGTGGCCCCACTGTGCCACAGACCAGACTACCCTGGAAGGGGCGTGACTGCGACAGCTACCTTGGTCTTCACTGGAGCCTCTGATGGTGAGGTCAGGCTTGTGCGGCAGGTAGCTGCCGGGTGCCACTCCAGGGTGGTGTCTGGCTGTGGCTGCTGATCCCACTCGGGAACAGGACACCTGGACAGGTGCGAGTGACAAGCAGGCTGAGACACTGGGCAAGCAGGCAACTGTCACGCTCGCGCCTTGGCTGAATGGCGCGAGCCGGGGGTTGTGGCCCCACTGTGCCACAGACCAGACTACCCTGGAAGGGGCGTGACTGCGACAGCTACCTTGGTCTTCACTGGAGCCTCTGATGGTGAGGTCAGGCTTGTGCGGCAGGTAGCTGCCGGGTGCCACTCCAGGGTGGTGTCTGGCTGTGGCTGCTGATCCCACTCGGGAACAGGACACCTGGACAGGTGCGAGTGACAAGCAGGCTGAGACACTGGGCAAGCAGGCACGGCTTGGTACACTGGCAGGCAGGCACAGCTTGGAGACACGGCTTGGAGACACTGGGCAAACGGGCACGGCTTGGAGACACAGGGCAAGCAGGAGTGGTATATGAGAGAACCGGTTTGGACCTGTTCACACAGGAGATACAGGTATGGATCTAGGCAGGAAGGTGTGGTATATGAGAGAACAGGTTTGGACCTGTTCACACAGGAGATGCAGGTATGGATATAAGCAGGAAGGTGTGGTATATGAGAGAACAGGTTTGGACCTGTTCACACAGGAGATGTAGGTAGGCAGAGCCGCAGGAGTGCGGAGCAGGCAGAGCCGCAGGAGTGCGGAGCAGGCAGAGCCGCAGGAGTGCGGAGCAGGCAGCGCCGCAGGAGTGCGGAGCAGGCAGCGCCGCAGGAGTGCGGGGCAGACAGAGCGGCTAGGGAGCCGTGCAGACAGAGCGGCTAGGGAGCCGTGCAGACAGAGCGGCTAGGGAGCCGTGCAGACAGAGCGGCTAGGGAGCCGTGCAGACAGAGCGGCTAGGGAGCCGTGCAGACAGAGCGGCTAGGGAGCCGTGCAGATGCACAGATAAAGAGGACACAAGGAAAGACACGGCAGGGAAGGAACCACAAACAAGGAGACTGACAGACAGAGGTAAGACTGAGTTCAGACAGAGGCACAGGGACAAAGACTCAGGGGCCAGGATATTCAGCCTCCCGGCAGGCAGACAGGGTACAAAGCAAGACTAGAGAATCCTCCAGAGAAGGAGACAAACAGAACAGGGCCTGGCTAGCTCAGCAGCGGAATACTAACTGAGTATAGACATTGCTCAGGCAATGTTTCAGTGGGAGTGGCGAAACTAAATAGTCAAGGGCTCCAGGTGGTTGGTCAGGGACAGATTACACAGGTGCACCCAGACCGCATAAGAACCAGAGAGTTCAGGCGCCGCCCCCCTATACACACAGTCAGGAAACATGGAGAGCAAGCAGGAAAACAAGAGGCATAGCACATGGAGCTCAGGGCTGGCAACAGACAGATTTCACAGCATGGTTTGAAGGAGAAAGTAAGTTGGTGCGCTGGGGATGGGAGGCCATGCCGTGATGCCAGCAGGGTTGTTACACAATGTTTTAATAGCATGTGAATTGTCAGTGTTTTCAGTGTTTTTTGGTGGTTTTTTTCACAAATAATGGGTGAAATTACCTGAATTCCAAGATGTAGTAAATTGTTCTAAATATATGCACACGGAGAGCGCGCACACACCCATTACAGAAAATGTGTAAGGGATCACACATGTACCAATGGTCTATGGGGGAAAAAAATCACAGCATGCACTTATTGTCTGACTTATAGACCATACTAGTGCATGTAAATAGCAGGCAGCTGTTACACTCATCATTTATGCCAATAAACAAGAGGAGTGAGTCACAGCTGCAATATGTGGTCATGGTCAAGACTGGCCCAAACTTTAGTACGGCACTGAACCTGGCCTTAATGTGTTTTTGTACAGAAAAGCATACTCATGGTGACAGAGAAGATAATGTTTGTAAAGCACTGAGGAATATGCTGCCACTGTAAAAGCAAGCAGAATAAGTAATTTAGCAAAAAAGTTAATAAAACAGATTTATTTAAAACATTTTTCACATTAGTACCAGAATAATTCTGTCTTCTTACACGTTTGCGCAGTGGGCAGTCTGACATTCTATATAAACCTCTTCTGTTTTCCAAAATAAGCAGCCAAATTTGTTTTGTCAACAAATGTATGTATAGAATTGTAATGTATGTGAGGTAAAACTACAAGAATACAAATAACAGGTATAAGTATTGAGCTTAGAATATCATATAACTAAAATATTTACAATTAACAGTGAAAGCGCATAGCAAGTGGAGCTTGCATGTATGAACACATGACCTTGTACCAATCACCGTCTGATTTAGCAACAGATCTATATAACACAATACTACAGGAACTGAGAGAGTTCCATTTAACCAGATATACTTTATCCAGTATAATGGAGTCAAATTAAGATAATGCAGGGAGCAAAACACACACATGTGCATTGGTGATCTCCCATAATGCACCTGACTGCTTTACAGAAAAACAACATGTAATACAATTAAATGTCACCAGATGGTGCTATTACCACATTAGACATCACTAACAGAGTACTACAGCTTATAAAGTGACAATATTAATTTAACCTCAGGTTCTTTTTTACCCTAATGGTCAGAACACTCCCCGGCTGGTATCAACTAATGCCACTGTTATACTCCTTTGGCAAAGCAAAAAAAAGAAAATTCTGATACTTGCCTGAAGAATAGTTTACTTTCAGATTTCCACACTTTGCTGCTACTTTGCATGCATTCCTATCTTTTCTTGGGGAAGGTTTGGTGATGAGGCCTAGTGGCCACTCATTCTTGTGCGACTGGCTGTCTTTCATGGTTTCAACATCCACTTAGGAAGGAAGGATCAGCTCCGCTCTGCCGCAAGAAGAATTCCAAAAATTGTTGAAGTTTCTGCGCCTTTCAGGGTTCAAGTGACCCCTTCATCAGGACAACCACAAATATTGTGCAAGAGTCATAGGCATACAGGGTTTAAGTACAAATCAGCATTTGAAAATGACGCCCAATGGATCAGATGACACCCAGTGTCAAAGTTCAGGCTCATCAGGAAGTTCACATGACAAGATTAAAAATCATCAGAGAAATACAAATTAATATCTTACACATTTAATCTCATATTTCCACACTTTGGCAGCAACTTTACATGCATTCCTATCTTTTCTTGGGGAAGTTTTGGTGATGAGGCCTAGTGGCCACTCATTCTTGTGTGATTGGCTGTCTTTCATGAGTTCAACATCAAGAGATTTGACGTTTGGTTTGTTGGTCTGCCACTTTTTCCTTGATTGTAAGGTACAGTGATACTGCTTTTGACACCTTTCCCAGAAAACATTGGAGTCACTTTGCATGGTTCAAATTATCACGTTCTTGGACTTTTCTAGGTTGGGAATGGTAAAAGCATGTTTGCAGTGATACCAACCTTTGCAAGGTTTCTGACTCATGGATAATGTTGACTTGCAAGATTGAGCTATATGAATTACTCAAGCAATAGCATGAATGAGCAACTTCCAGGTTGAGAACCTACTGGAAGGATGGGATTTAATGTGGTGGTCTGAAGTCACCGTACGTTGAACAGATACCCAAGGGTGGATATCTTCATCATCATCTGAGTCTACCAGATCAAATGTGTCAGATCCAGTAATTCAGGTCATTGAGTGATATAGGAATGCAGGACCCATAAACAAGGTTGTGTTCTTAAGGTGACTCTGTGTGACAGATCATGTCTCGCCACCTGCAGGATTATGATGTGTAGACACATAGTGCCATTGTTTAGGACAAGTGGGTCTCCTGATCCGTAACACTCAATTGCTGACATAGACATAAAAGTGTCAGGTTTCATTTCCGATGTATCCTAGTACTACTACCTTGTTGCTGTGTAGAACTCCACAGCCTTGATTTCTAGGTACATCCTGTCATGACAAGTTCAGCCAACACTACAGCAAGCATAGCAGCAATGAGTTCCAGTCTGGACATTACGTGCTCGCGGAGTGGCACCAGTTTTGTCTATCTCATAATGAACCCTATATGGCATTGTTCTTTGACGTCTATGGTTTTTAGGTAGTCTACTGCTGCAACAGCTTTTACTGAGGCATCACAGAATATACAAAATCTTTGCATTTTGACTTCTGTTGATGGCACGAAAGCATAAGGTCATGTCATAAGAAGACTGAACAAGGCTTTGAAAGAATTCCTCCAACCTGCCAAAAGGCATCTCTTCTCCATGAGAAATGGATCATTCCAATCAGATGTTTCTTGGGTGTAGTCTTAACATCATTTTACCTTGGATAGTAACAGGAGCTACGATTTCTAGAGGATCATATAAGCTGTTTTATGACAGACGAATACCTCAAGGTCTTTCTACCTTGCTGATTTGAAAAGTGAATTCATCTGCCTTTAAATCCCAGATAAATTCAAGGCTCCTCTGCATGGGAAGGAAGTTGGTGCTTAGGTCCAAGTCTTTTTGACCTGCAATGTTAAATGTGTCAAAGAACAAGGATGTAGCTAAAGACCTGTTTCTTTGATCATCTAGGATTGGATATATTTTGATCACTTTTTCCTGGTGAACTGCTGGATAGACTCTGATGAGTCAGAATTTTGAGCAAGACCTTCCTTCTACAAGTCCTCTACAGATCTCCGTACACTGATAGGTGGCTACTGGGTTGTCTATTTCAGTGTCCATCTGTTTTCTGTCATTTTCCTTAGTTTGTGACGATGCCCATGAGGGTGGTCCAGGGTATAAAGCGAAGTTATGCTCTATGCTACCACATTCTGCACATTTCACACTGGCTTCATAGTTCCTGGCAAAGTGTGATGCTATAGCGCAACATCTAAAGCAGATATTGTTTTCTTTGAGGAAACCCTTGCGGTCTTCTAGAGACTTCTTTCTGAAGGCTCTGCATTTTAGCAGAGACTGGGGTTTCCTATGTTTTCTTGCTGAGATCCTTGGGTTTGGTCTCTTTTTGAGAAGACTTATCCACTCCATAAGGAAAACCTGTGGAGGTATCCTTAGTTTTGTAGACTGCCACCTGTGTTTTAAAGTTTGATGCCAGGGCAGTGAAACATGACAGAGTGAAGTCAAAACTGGTATAATTTCTTATTCTCTCCTGTTGAGTGGCAAAGTCTAGAAACATTGTGAAGGGCGAAATGGTACATTATGAATCTGTTTATAACATGAACCATGTGTGACCAACTTATCCTGTAAGAAATAAGGGCACTTTTACACAATTGGGTTGACACCTCTGATGGTATTCTAGAATGTCAAACTTGGCAGATGCCCTTCTACCAAAGCAATCTGTACCACCATTAAAAAGTTGCTCAGTTTACTGTGCTTTTGATAACCTTTACTCACTATTTGGGGAAAATTATCAATTATCTTATATAAAGCATTTTCTGTAGCTTCTATTGATAGTCCTATCCACTATTGCTTGCAACTAGCATCTGTTTTTACTGTTCTATCTTCTTAAACTTTCACACAGTATGCAATCTAACAAACCACATAAGCCTCTTCTGTCTTCCAAAGTAAGCAGACTGTTCTCAACAATAATACATTTATTTCTTGTGCTCCAGGATTTGAACGAAGATTGGAAGTTATTCTCTATCCATAGGTGTAAACGTTCTGATTGCAGGCTCTCTGAGGACTATGACCCCCATGGATCCAAACAACTGGGCTCTGAAGAGCTCTGTCTCAATGGAGAGTAAGTTGGTCAAGCCCTCCTCCATTCATCCACACTAGGAGTGCCAGAGGTAGAATTCCTCACTGTGTTTTTTGTGGTCACGTTTGAGAATGAATGCATGGACATGCTTGACCTCTACTTCATTTAGACGAGACTCTTCAAAGCCCTTTTCTCGAACTGCTGGGGATCCCATCAGTTGGACCCCAGTTATGAGAAATTTAATCCCGATGGATAGAGAACAACTTCCAATCTTGCTACAAACACTTTGTAAACAGGCGTTGGTAAGCTATAAATACATATAGGCATCTTTTTTAAATAGAATTTTATTTGAGTAGTGATATGTTGCTTTTATTGATAAGGAACCATGACACCATCGAAAATCAAACATTATTATGATCTGTGACTTTTATTAAAGAAGGATATATGGGAGGTATAACACTTGTAACATTAAAATGTACATATTTCTATTTCTTTAAGATTGCAGCTTTTTAAATATCATGGATGGACTAAATATCTGGCTATAGACAGATAGTAAATATGAAGGGCCTTTTGTTTGCTTTCATCTATTCCACGTTTTATCCAGACACTGTAGAACAAAAGCTCCCTTGTACTAAGAAAAGCAAACTACGCTGAAACTTCCCTTCAAACAAGTGTCTAAGTTTATGTTCCATTCATGCTCATAATTCGTGTGTGCTTTAGTTCTGTATACTCAAGGCCATCTAACTACATAGATTTGTGTTATTTATATGCTCTAGTTAAATATTCATCTTTTCCAGAGTGTAGGTCACTTACGCATGAAATAACGTCAAATAAATTGCCAAAATATTCTTTAACATTTTCATTTATGCATTTGTTGAAGGAGTTGTCCGGTCCAAATCAATAAGTCTGCAGTCACTCTTTGTGACAGCAGATTTATTAATACACCCTACGTAATTACTGTGCGCTCCAGGGATTCAATGGTGTCTGAGCCATGACCGGAGGGTGTGTATGTGTTATACATACTCCCTGCCAGAGTCCGTCCAGTGGGCATGGCCTCACTCCATACACCATACACTCTAGTCGGCCATGCCCACTGGACGGCCACGTCACTAGTCAGGGCATAGCCTCACTCCATACAAGTGTATGAAGCGAGGCCGTGGCTACTAATTGGGTTTTGACTGGGAGTATGTATATCGCATACTTACCCTCCAGTCCCGGCTCAGAAACCCCTTTAAAGTATAGTTTCAATTCTGTAAAATTAAGCGAAATTACTCACATCTGAAAGTTGGATTTTTGGACTTTTCAGTTTACAGATTTTATTTCTAATAGTATAACCATGAACCTGTGAATAATACATATGCGGTCTTTGCTATATATACTGTATGTACCACTGGGCACATAATGTTTTATGTTTCTCTGTTTGAGGACATTTTTGAACTGCAGTTGATGAGTACCACCGACTAAGTACCTGCATACAGAAAGGACAGAACTACAGGACAATTCAGTCATAAGTCATTTTTAGTGCTATTTTATTTGCCATCCATTAACAACCTTAGCTGGAATCTGATTTGCTTTTTTTCCCTCTTCAGAATGACCACAATCTATTTGTCACGAAGTGACTAGCCCTGTGTGACATGACCCAACAATCGGTCGGTCACTAAACGGCAAACAAACAAGGGAATACCGGGGAAACAATTACAACGGTGGGCCCTGCGATAGGGAATGGAGAAATGGACACCTCATGAACTCTTCCAAGGATGTGCCCAGGTCCATCCTGACGTCCCTATATGGCTTCTTTCAAACCGTCGCTGAGCAGGATACCTTAGCTCTCGCTTGCCCTGCACCTATCCCTAAGTAGGGAATTGGCAAGTGTGGACACTGGTCCCACCGCTGCACTAATACAACACAAGGTAAGGATAGACAGACAGCAAAAGGAACAGTGTAAGAAAAACCACACTTAGTTTTCTCTGTTGCAATGCACCTCACAGCAAGATAAGGCACCAGATAACAGCATTCAGCTGAAGCACCACTGCACCAGCAACCCCCTGTCTTCAGCACAGTTGGTATCCAAAAGGCCCTGTATAACCAGCTGATACATCAGGTGACCTTTTAAAGGAAGGTGGGAGTGGTCACCAGTTGCATCAGCAAACTAAACAGCCATGTAATTACACCAGTGGCCACCAGGGGGAAATACATTAACCCCCAATGTCCTGAAAGGAAAAAAAGTTTATATGTGAGAATCTAAATCTGCCACAGATCCAAAAATGGATCGTGACACTATTTTTCTCAATAATGACATTTTGCATTTAGAAAGTACTTATAAATGCATTATGCTAACTGTACTGAATTCAGTATTAAATAGATCTCAGTGAATCTGTATTTATTGTATTGGCTTCTATGTCATCCATTAGGTTCATGTTGGGATTCAATTATTTTAAAACCATGAATATCACAGAAGAATACACTCTTCTTGCTGTCCAACTTACTAGAAGATATTACATGTACAAAGCACTAATCAATTTTAACACTACAGCATAAATCATATGGAAAAAATGTAACACCTGAGTAGCCACATGTACAGATGGAGCATTTTGGAACATACAATGCACTGTACCATGTTACAGAAAAATATCTTAATGCAAAAATTGCAACCTGAGACTGCTAATGGCAGCCAAGAATATGGACTGAGATGCTGATTCCAAGCCTAGGTCACTTCATGTTGCAATCAAAGTGCCACTTATTGAGGCACTAATAGTTTCCCTATGGCAATTTCTGCTATAATGACCCATAAACGTTTAGGTCACATTGCCTGAAAAAGTATAAGCACAATGGCCTTCTTAATAATACGTGATTGTGACCCCTAATAAGCACTATTCAGAGGGCCCTCATGGTAGGGATAGTTTTTAAATCCAATTTTATTTCAACTTCGAGTAATTTCATCCTCCTTACGGGCTAACACAATGAAATAACCTGTTAGCAGAATCAAGCCTTCTGTGCATGACTGAGAGCAAAGTTTCAGTTATTACATGTCTCACATTGGTAAAACCCTCTTCCAAATAAAATAAGTTCTTAACAGCTCATTTGCATAAAAGAAAATGTAGATTTCCCAGGAATAAGAATTCGTATCGCAGATATCAAGGTGTCATTATATTCAATTTCCTATGACCTGCTTGTGCATATTGATGCCGTAAGAGGGTTGATCCTTCTGACAGAGTCCCTTTAACAGCCAGATGATTCTGTAGGGATATTCTTGTACAGGCACTGATGGGTCACTATATCTGTGTGCTGGTTATGGTGAAGTACTGTATGTCCTTATTCTGAAAAATATTTTATGGCACAAAAGCAAAAAAAATGCACTAATTTAATTATTGTAAGATCTTACTCTGAGTTTATTCATTATACAGTTCCTATGACTTTTCTACATCAACTCCTCTGCAGTTTATTGTATTAAGTCCCATTAAAAATGGAATGGGATGAGCAGCAATACCAAACACAGCCGCTCATATTGACAAACCATCGGAGTGTCTTTTCTAGAGCTTATCATTGCAATGACAGGAGCTCCATTATAACAGCTATTTACTTTGCGCCTTTTCACATACAACATTCTGACTGCCATCATGACAGTTTACCAAATAAAAGATTTCCACTGACACCAAGTGGTGAAAGTATGTACTGTTCTATATAGTAATTACTACAAAGCATTTCTCTGTTTTTATTCTGCTAACGTGTTTGCTGTTTGTGTTGCCTGTAGACACTGAAGGTTTATACTGCCAATTAGGAGAGATGGTTTAAGGGATCACTGCATTTGAGTTACTATAAATAATATCGGAATTTCACTTGACTTAACCTATTCAAGTCTTGGATCTTTTTTTTTTTTTACATGAGGAGGTAATCCATATAGACAGGCATATTGTTAATATTTTGATCTGTGACCCCCAAAAAGTCTTTAACTAGTGTTGAGCGATACCATCCGATATTGAGAAATATCGTATCGGATTGGATCGGCCGATACCCAAAAAGTATCGGGTATCGCCGATACCGATACCGGAAGTCCCATTCAAGTCAATGGGACAGAAATATCGGAATTAAAAAAAACCCTTTCTTTCCTTGTAGGTTAATTCTACATGAAGAAAAACAACTAAGAATAATGTAGAATGTAGAATGTATTGGGGGAGGTGGAGGAGACATTAAAGGCATAGAGGTTTAGCCCAATCAAATGGAATAGCAGGAATATATATTTTTTTTTTTTTAAAGACGTTCGGAGTTACAAAGATATTGACAATGTTAACCTTTTTTTGATTTTGTCAGATATGTATGTTTCACTACTTCCATGCTCTTCACCTTCTTTTTTTACTTCTCCCACACTTTCTCCTTCATGATCCTCAGCACCAGCAGCAGCATCTTTTTCATCAACTTCTTCACCTTATTCATCTTCTTCACCTTCTTCCTATTATTCTTTTTTTTTTACATTATTCATATTCTTCATATTCTTCTTATTCAACTATTATTCTTCTTCACATTCTTCTTCTTCATCATCTTCCTATTCTTCTTCTTCTTCATCATATTCTTATTTGTGACAGGCATTCCTGTAGTTGTTATCTATAAAAGTTTGAAGATTACACCTTCCGTTCTGCCTGTCACAAAAGATTTACAACAGGATTTGTCCGCATTCAGTTTGGCCTGCAGCAGCAGGCATTTTCCAGGGGCACCACGAGGAGGAACGGACTCACCCCCATACACTGCTTAGTCTTCTTCTGCTTATACTTTAGATAATATTTTTTGCTCTGAGTTTTAGTCTTATGCTTAATGTTGTTCTGCTTTTTGTTCTGCAGCTTCTTGGTCTTCTGTTTCTTGTTCTTCTGTCTCTTGTTGTTCTTGGTGGTTGTCTTCATGTTCTTTGTCCTCTTGGTCATCTTCTTCAGGGTCATCTTTTTGGTCTTCTTTGGGGTGGTGTTCCGGGTCGTCGTCTTCAGGGTCATCGTTTTCGTGGTCGTCGTCTTCTTCGGGGTGGTCTTCAGGGTTGTCGACAGGGAGATCCAGAGTGATAATAAACAAAAAACCATTTCCAAAAGCTTGAACTTGGAAATGTAGCAGAAGGTACAAGAAGACTGAGGAACTGCCGAGAACCAGCTGCAAGAGCCAATGGAACCAGCGAGGGCCAGCTGACGGTGCTGGAACCCGGAAGGGCAGCAGAAGGAACAAGAGCCAATGGCACTACCGAGGACCAGCTGATGGTACTGGAACCCGGTTACTAAGCAGGAGGTACCTGTGCTAGAAAACACTACCAAGGACCAGCAGACGTTGCTGGAACTCGGATACCGAGAAGGAGGCACCTCAGCCAAAGGCACTGCCGAGAACCAGCTGACAGTGCTGGAACCCGGATTGGTAGCAGAAGGTACCCATGAAAAACAAAGTTGCAAGGCCGCGAGCCGGCCGCAGTTACCGAAACCCACAGTCCTTACAGGGGGTGCTTGTTCTATTGGCACTGCGGAACCAGCCTTTATTACCAGAACCCGCAGCCCACATAGGAAGCACCTAAACTGCCATTCCTGAGCAAGCTCTGCACTGCTGGTAGCCCTATCCCGCAGCTGAAACACTTTTAAGAGACAGTCCTGGAGCTTGCTGGTCTTTCTTGGGCACCCTGGAGCCTTTTTGGCAACAAGGGAACCTCTCTCCTTGAAGTTCAGAGCTGCAATGTGCGATCTTGCCATGCTGGAACGCCGCAAGTGAGCGCACTCTATGCGGACCTTGTGCAGCAGTGCATCAAGATCCAGATAGTCCCTCAGAAAGCTCTGCATGACCAAGTTGAGCACATGTGCCAGACATGGGATGTGAGTGAGGTTGCTTAGGCCCAGAGCTGCCACCAGATTTCGGCCATTGTCGCACACTACCAAGCCTGGCTGGAGATTCGCTGGCACAAACCACACGTCGCTCTCCTGCTTGATGGCATTCCAGAGCTCCTGCACTGTGTGGCTTCGATTCCCCAAAGAAATTAATTTCAGTACGGCCTGTTGATGTTTGGCTACGGCTGTGCTCATATCGGTCGTAACAGGCTCCTGCAGCGCTGATTCTGAGGAACTGGAGTATGAGGAGGAGTCAATGTGTACAGACTGGATTCCTGCAAACCTTGGAGTTGGCAGAACACGTGCAGTGCCACTCTCAAGATCTGTACCCGGCTCCACAACATTCACCCAATGGGCAGTGAGGGAAAGGTATCGTCCCTGACCATGGTTACTGGTCCACGCATCGGTGGTCAGGTGGACCTTGCTACTGATGGCGTTTAGTAGCGCATGTTTAATTTTTCCCTCCACATGCTTTTGCAGGGCAGGGACGGCTTGCCTGCTGAAATAAAAGCGGCTGGGCACGGTGTATTGTGGGACTGCCAATGCCATGAAGTTCCGGAAGGTGTCTGTCTCCACCAGCCTGAATGAGAGCATTTCAAGGGCCAGTAGTTTGGCAATGCCAGCATTCAGAGCCTGTGCTCAGGGATGGTTTGCCGAGTATGGCTGCCTTTTCTCCCATGCCTGTGCTACCGATGGCTGTAGAGTGACCTGGGAGTGTGGGGATGACAGGGAACGTGGTGCTGTGGGTGGAATATCACTTGGTCTCTGGACAACAGTGCCAGAGGTTCTCCCATGGCGATCCTGTGAGGAAGCCGAACCAGCTGTGTGTGAGCTGGAGGAAGAGGCTACAACACGAGCTGAAGAGGTGGTAGGTGATGCTGTAGGTTGGCCTGCGTCTTCATTGTGTCTTTGTAACTCCACCACGTGCTTGAGCCGCACATGTTTCCACATATTTGTGGTATTGAGGTTGCTGACACTTTTCCCTCTTTTGACTTTCTGGTGACACCGCTTGCATTTGACAAAGCAAATGTCATCTGCAACTGTGTCAAAAAAGGACCACAAACTGCAAGTGTTGGGAGCGCCCGTTTTGGCTTTTGGAAGAGGAATGCTCCCAATGGGTGCCGACGTGGAGGCTACAGGCAACCAAGTCTGCCCCCTCCCTCTCCCTCCTGTTTTGGCCGTTCGGGGAATCTCTTTCTCAGAGCTGCTCCCACCACCTTCCTGTTCCTCACGCCATGATGAGTCAAGGACCTCATCTTCTACACTCCCCTCTTCAAACACCTGCTTCTCCTGGGTTGTCTCGCCAGCACCGTACACACCAGAAAGTGGCACCTGAGTCTCATCATCTGATGCATACTGAGGTGTGCTGACCATAGGCACTGGCCCACCCGCCTCTTCAGATTCAGAGGGACAAAGCAGTTGCGCATCACTGCATACGCCCTCTTCTTCACATTCTTGAATGCTGCTTGGCTGGCCCCCTCTTTCCAAGCCAACAGATTCAGAGAACAGAAGTAGAGACTGAGATGGCTCCTGTCCAGGGCTCTCTGACTGCCTGGGCAATTTGGCAGGTGGTGAAGAGACAGATGGTTGCTCTTCAGTGCTCTGGCCCTGAGAGGATGTGGAAGTCATTGAAGTCGATGCGTTAACTGCCATCCATCCGACAATGGCTTCAATTTGTTCGTCCCGCAGCAGTGGGGTACGGCGAGGTCCTTCAAAGCTGCGCATAAAGGACTGTTGCCTGGTAAAACTGGAGGATGCTGACTCACTGGTGCCCACAGCAGGCACAGAATCCCCACGTCCTCTCCCTGCTGAATCCCCACGTCCTCTCCCTGCTGCAACTCCACGCCCACAACCACATGCCTTACTCCCTGCCTTCTTCATCTTGGTAGACTGATAAAGATGGGCAGAAAAGTACAAAGGGGGGGCTTAGTGTACTTATTCCTGAACAGCTGCTAACAGGTATAAGAAACACTAATTTTATAAAGTGTGTGGACTACACTTTAATATGAGCTAATGTGGCCTACACAACTGTCAAGTGGAGTGTTTGGTGAACTTTATTTTGTTTTGTTTTTTTCAAAAAAACAAAAAGGATGTGACCAAAGATGTGAAAGCGATAGTATCACAAACTTTTTGGAGCTATTACAATGCAGGAAGGTAACCTACAATGCAAAAGATGAGGCTCCAAAAAATAGGGTAATACTAATCTGGCTGCGGCTGAAGGGCACAAGCCAGAAAAAAAGCAACCAACCAATGTATATGGATACGGATGGATGCACACTAATAGGAGAATTAATGAAAAATGAGCTGCAATAAAAGAAAAATGTGTGAGGCAGTGACGCATGCTGAGCGGCCTACAACCAGACGTGGCTGCAGGACAGACTACAGCGTGAGCTGCACTCACACACAGAGACCTCTCAGACAGTCAAAAAACAGTGCAGATAACTGGTAACTAGAACTGAAAGGCTGCAGAAAGGCTTTGCTGTCTACTCCAATAGTGTTTGCAACCAATGTATATGGATACAGATGGATGCACACTAATAGGAGAATTAATGAAAAATTTGCAGCAATAAAAGAAAAATATGTATGAGGCAGAGACGCACGTTGAGCGGCCTACATCCAGACGTGGCTGCAGGACACACTACACAGCGTGAGCTGCACTCACACAGACCTTGCAGACAGCTGTGAACAGCGCTGCAAGGCAAAAGAAAGCTACACTGATTGATAATGTAGCCTGGGTAAATCACAATATTATTTGGAAAATCGCTATCTCTAACTGTCCTTCAGAGTCTTGAACAGCAGCCTGTCCCTAACTGAATTCACAGCAGAGTGAACCCGAAATGGCGGCGGCTTTTATAGTGCATCATGACATCATTTCAGCAGCCAATCACAGCCATGCCATTAGTTAACATGCCTACATGCCTAACAGGATATGCCCACACTTCTGAGGATTGTCATTGGCTGAATCAAATCAAACTGGCTCATAGCATTATGGGAACTTCCGATTCCGTTATTCGATATGCAAAAAGTATCGAACTCAGTATCGGAATGCTCAACACCGGTCTTAACACAAAGGAATAGAGGTCCTACTGGGCATTGCTCCTATGCATCAATGCTCACCACAACCATCCACCATATATGAAAAGAAATGTAAGGGTTTTTAAAGTAATAGTATAACCTAGAATTACTTGTACTTAGGCTGGGATCAGACTACCGTGTGTGATGCGAGAAACTCGCATAAGTCTCTCACATCAACACCCGGTGCTGCCGCCGGCACTTGCGACCGTATCTGCAGCTGCATGTATTTCTGTGAGCCACAGCTACAGTCCTGAGTGCCGGTGGCATCGCCGGGTGCTGATGCGAGAGACTCGTGCGAGTTACTTGCATTACACACACAGTAGTGTGATCCTGGTCTTAAAAGCAGAATTGCTGACTTTAGGCATCATTTAATTTATTTCTTTTAGCCATCAGAAGGTATCATATCTAGTGTTGAGCGATACCATTCGATACCCAAAAATATCGTATCGGATGGTATCGCCCGATACGAAAAAAATATCGGGTATCGCCGATTCCGATACCGGAAGTCCCATTCAAGTCAATGGGACTTCCGGTATCGGAATTAAAAAAAGCCCTTTATTTCCTTGTTGGCTAATTCCTCATAATTGAAAACAAATAAGAATCATGTAGAATGTATTGTGGGAGGTGGAGGAGACATTAAAGGCATAGAGGTTTATTCAAATCACATGGCATAGCATTAATTCCATTTTTTTTTTTTTTCAAGACGTTCAGAGTTAAAAAGATATTGACTATGTTAACCTTTTTTATATTTTGTCAGATATGTATGTTTCACAACTTCTATGCTCTTCACCTTCTTTTGTACTTCTCCCACACTTTCTCCTTCATGATCCGCAGCAGTAGCATTTTTTCATCAACTTTTTCTTCACCTTATTCATCTTCTTCACCTTCTTCCCATAATTTTTTTCTTTCATTCTTCATATTCTTCTTATTCAGCTATTATTAATTTTCATATGCTATTTCTTCATCTTCTTCCTATTCTTCTTCTTCATTTTCTTATGGTGACAGGCATTGCTGTAGTACTTATCTATAAAAGTTATAAGATTACACCTTACGTTCTGCCTGTCACAAAAGATTTACAACAGGATTTGTCCGCGTTCAGTTTGGCCTGCAGCAGCAGGCATTATCCAGGGGCACCACGAGGAGGAATGGACTCACCCCCATTTACTGCTTAGTCTTCTTCTGCTTATAATTCTTGATATCTTCTATGCTGATTTTTAGTCTTATGCTTAATGTTCTACTGCTTTCTGTTCTTCTGCTTTTGCTTCTTCTGCTTCTTGTTATTCTGTCTTTTGTTCTGTATCTTGGTGGTTGTCTTCATGTTCTTTGTCCTGTTAGTCATATTATTTTGGGTCATATTTCTAGTCTTCTTTGGTGTGGTCTTCAGGGTCGTCATCATGGAGATCAATAAGGA
The DNA here is from genome assembly GCF_039654945.1 of Dendrobates tinctorius. Taxonomy (NCBI): domain Eukaryota; kingdom Metazoa; phylum Chordata; class Amphibia; order Anura; family Dendrobatidae; genus Dendrobates; species Dendrobates tinctorius. Next base: position 89,875,826 of record NW_027361728.1, on the reverse strand, counting down.
TTACCAAAGACAATTTCAAAAAGCTTGATCTTGGAAATGTAGCAGAAGGTACAAGAAGGCTGAGAAACTGGCGAGAACCAGCTGACAGTATTGGAACCCGTAGTGGCAGCAGAAGGAACAAGAGCCAATGGCACTACCGAGGACCAACTGATGGTGCTGGACCACGGTTACTAAGCAGAAGGTACCTGTGCTAAAAAGCACTACCAAGGACCAGCTGACTTTGCTGGACCTTGGATACCGAGATGGAGGCACCTAGGCCAAAGGCTCTGGCGAGAACCAGCTTACAGTGCTGGAACCCGGATGGGTAGCAGAAGGAACAAGAGCCAATGGCACTACCGAGGACCAACTGACGGTGCTGGACCACGGTTACTAAGCAGAAGGTACCTGTGCTAAAAAGCACTACCAAGGACCAGCTGATGTTGCTGGACCTCGGATACCGAGATGGAGGCACCTAGGCCAAAGGCTCTGGCGAGAACCAGCTTACAGTGCTGGAACCCGGATGGGTAGCAGAAGGAACAAGAGCCAATGGCTCTACCGAGGACCAACTGACGGTGCTGGACCACGGTTACTAAGCAGAAGGTACCTGTGCTAAAAAGCACTACCAAGGACCAGCTGACGTTGCTGGACCTCGGATACCGAGATGGAGGCACCTAGGCCAAAGGCTCTGGCGAGAACCAGCTGACAGTGCTGGAACCCGGGTGGGTAGCAGAAGGTACCCATCCAAAGCAAAGTAGCCAGGCCGCAAGCCGGCCGCAGTTACCAAAACCCACAGTCCTACAGGGGGTCCATGTCCGATTGGCACTACGGATCCAGCCTTCAGTGCCAGTTCCCGCAGCCCACATAGGAGTCACCTAAACTGCACGCACCGTAGAGTCGGCTAACACAGCCGCAAGACGACAGGACAACGGATTGGTGGCATAGTGACCTTGACACTACCCGGAAACAGCAGGCGTGCTGAAAACAGGCTGGGCAACAGGGAGTACCCGTGCCAAAGACACTGCCGAGAACCAGCTGACGGTTCTGGCACCCAGATGGGTAGCAAAAGCTACAAGAGCCAATGGCACTACCGAGGAACAGCTGATGGTGCTGGACCACGGTTACTAGTCAGGAGGTACCTGTGCTAGAAAGCAATACCAAGGACCAGCTGACGGTGCTGGACCTTCGGATACCGAGATGGAGGCACCTAGGCCAAAGGCTCTGGCGAGAACCAACTGACAGTGCTGGAACCCGGGTGGGTAGCAGAAGGTACCCATCCAAAGCAAAGTAGCCAGGCCACAAGCCGGCCGCAGTTACCGAAACCCACAGTCTTACAGGGGGTCCATGTCCGATTGGCACTACGGATCCAGCCTTCAGTCCCAGTTCCCGCAGCCCACATAGGAGTCACCTAAACTGCAGGCACCGTAGAGTCGGCTAACCCGGCCGCAAGATGACAGGACAACGGATTGGTGGCAAAGTGAAATTGACACTACCTGGAAACAGCTGGCGTGCTGGAACCAGGCTGGGCAACAGGGAGTACCCGTGCCAAAGACACTGCCGAGCACCAACTGGCGTCGTTGGAGCCCAGGGACAATCATGGAGTAGGCTGAGGCCTACTAGGAGCCAGGTGTAAATCGGAGGTAGTTTTGACTTTGGAGGGAGCAGGACACTTTGCCATACACACAGCAGGGGATCAGCTGACGTTACCGAACCCCACTTACACATGAACAAGTGTTTTTTCTGTGTGGACAGCACTTCCGAGCACCAACTGGCGTTGTTGGTGCCCAGGGACAATCATGGAGTAGGCTGAGGCCTACAAGGAGCCAGGTGTAAATCAGAGGTAGTTTGATTTTGAAGGGAGCAGGACACTTTGCCGTCCACACAGCAGGGGATCAGCTGACGTTACCGAACCCCACTTACACATGAACAAGTGTTTTTTCTGTGTGGACAGCACTTCCGAGCACCAACTGGAGTTGTTAGAGCTCAGGGACCATCATGGTGTAGGCCGAGGCCTACTTGGTGGCAGTTTTATATCGGTTCTGGATTACAACTGACTGTCAACGTGCTCCAATTAGGCATCTCTCTCCACTATGTTTCCAGGATTTAACCTGACCACCAACACCGCTAGTTTATGCGCACAGTAGCCATCAGCCCAATCCACACGTGTTTCTGTGTTTCTGTGTTACTGGCGTTCTGTAATGTCAGCAGATCCCCTGATGTGTGTCTGGCAATGTCTCCTGCTCTGTCCACATTCCCACCACTTGTAGTGGGAAGGTGGACAGCGCAGGAGACAGTGCCGGACACACATTGGGGGATCAGCTCACGTAACAGAACACCAGGAACACAGGAACAAGTGTGGAATGTGTGGACGGCAACTGTGAGCAGGAACTGGAGGTGTAGGAGGTCAGGGGAAATACTAGAGACAGAGTGGAGACAGAGGCCAAATCAGAGAATGTTTAAATCAGAAGTAGTTAGAATTTGGAGGCGGCAGCAGTTTGCCGTCCACACAGCAGGGGATCAGTTGACGTTACCAAACCCCACTTACACATAAGCGAGTGTTTTTTCTGTGCGTACAGCACTTCTGAGCACCAACTGGCGTTGTCGGAGCCCAGGGAAAATCAGGTAGTAGGTTGAGGCCTACTTGGAGCAAGGTGTAAATCTGAGGCACCTAGAGTTTGGAGGGAGCAGTACACTTTGCCATACACACAGCAGGGGATCAGCTGACGTTACCAAACCCCACTTACACATGAGCGAGTGTTTTTTCTGTGCGTACAGCACTTCTGAGCACCAACTAGCGTTGTCGGAGCCCAGGAAAAATCAGGTAGTAGGCTGAGGCCTACTTGGTGGCAGTTTTAGATTATTTCTAGACTACTAATAACCGTCAACGTACTCCAATTAGGCCTCTGTCTTCACTCTGTTTCAAGTATTTCCTCTGGCTTCCAAACACGACAGTTGCTGCTCTGAAATGCCGTCTGCACAACCAACACTTGTTCCTGTGTTACTGGGGTTCTGTAACAGCAGCTTATCCCTTGAGGTGAGTCAGGCAATGTCTCCTGCTCTGTCCACTTTTCCACTACAAGTAGTGGGAATGTAGACAAAGCAGGAGACCTTGCCGGACTCACCTCTGGAGATCAGCTGATGTTGCAGGACCATGGTAATACAGGAACAAGTGTTGATTGTGCAGACGGCACTTGAAAGCAGAAACAGGCGGTGTTGGAGGCCTGAGGAAATACTCAAAACAGAGTGGAGACAGAGGGCAAATCAGAGAACATATTAAATCAGAGGTAGTCAGAAGTTGTAGGCAGCAGGAGAGTTTGACGTACACACAGCAGGGGATCAGCTGACGTTACCAAACCCCACTTGCACATGATCGAGTGTTTTTTCTGTGCGTACAGCACTTCTGAGCACCAACTGGCGTTGTCGGAGCCCAGGAAAAATCAGGTAGTAGGTTGAGGCCTACATGGAGCCAGGAGTAAATCTGAGGTACTTTGAGTTTGGAGGGAGCAGGACACTTTGCCATACACACAGCAGGGGATCAGCTGACGTTACCAAACCCCACTTACACATGAGCGAGTGTTTTGTCTGTGTGGACAGCACTTCTGAGCAACAACGGGCGTTGTTGTAGCCCAGGAATTACAGTTCAGGTCATAGAAACATGAACACAACAGGAGACCTGGATCCTGTTGCCAGCCAATTATTTATTCTGGAAGAGGACTGGCAAATTCAGGTGAGATCCAGGCCTTGTTCATTTTCACAAAAGTAAGCCGGTCAACATTATCGGTGGATAGTCGCGTGCGACGGTCTGTTACCACACCACCTGCAGCACTAAAGACACGTTCTGATAATACACTGGCAGCAGGGCAAGCCAGCACCTCCAATGCATATTGGCTAAGCTCTGGCCATGTATCCAGCTTAGAGACCCAATACTTGAACGGGGATGATCCGTCTGGGAGTACACTAACAGGGCAAGACAAGTAGTCTGTCACCATCTGACGGAAACGTTGCCTCCTGCTGACTGGAGCCGTCTGTGATGGTGTAGCCGTTTGTGGAGGTCCCACAAAACTTTTCCACATTTGGGCCATACTGGCCTTGCCTTGTCCTGCGGCACTGCCTCTGCTACCTCTTTGTGCAGAGCTTCCTCCACTGCCTCTACCCACATGGCTGCTTTGAAAAGCACTACCAGCAACACTCGCGGGGGGAATGGAGAACATGATGGCCTGCACAAGTGTTTCTTGGTACTCCCGCATTTTACGCTCCCGGTTCAACGGTGGTATGAGGCTTTGTAAGTTGTCCTGGTAGCGAGGATCTAGGAGGGTGTACACCCAATAATCTGCCGTGTGGAGAATGTTGGCGATGCGGCGGTCATTTAACAAGCACTGCAGCATGAAATCAATCATGTGCTGCAGACTGCCAACTGGACCGGAAATGCTGTCCCCAGCTTGAGGCAGCATCTCAGCCTGCTCAGCATCACCCCACCCTCGCTGCACACACTGACTACTAGAGCCTTGTGTACCTCCCTCCTCTGGAGAGATGTGTTCCTCCTCCATTGACTCCTCGTCATCCTCCTCACTAAGTGTCCCCTGCATAGGCCTTTGTTTGGAACCACGTTGCGTAGACTTGCCAGAAGCAGATGGCATTTCTGACTCCTCATCCTCGACCTCTTCAAAAACCTCCTCACTTAGTGCTTGTAAGGTTTTTTGAAGCAGACAGATGAGGGGGACAGTCATGCTGACTAGTTCATCATCTGCACTGGCCATCCACGTGGAGTCATCGAAGACATGCAAAACTTGGCAGATGTCCCTCATAGTGGCCCACTCAGTGGTGGTGAAGTGTGACCGGCGCACAGTGCGACTTGTTTGCGCCTGATGCAGCTGGTACTCCATTACTGCTGCCTGCTGCTCACACAACCGTTCCAACATATGTAACGTTGAATTCCACCTGGTGGGGAGGTCACATATGATGCGATGTTCTGGCAGGCGGAATCGGCGTTGCAGAGATGCAATGCGTGATCTTGCCATGCTGGAACGCCGCAAGTGAGCACACTCTAGGCGAACCTTGTGCAGCAGTGCATCAAGATCCGGATAGTCCCTCAGAAAGCTCTGCACGACCAAATTGAGCACGTGTGCCAGACATGGTATGTGAGTGAGGTTGCCTAGGCCCAAAGCTGCCACTAGATTTCGGCCATTGTCACTCACTACCAAACCTGGCTGGAGATTCGCAGGCACAAACCACACATCGCTCTCCTGCTTGATGGCATTCCAGAGCTCCTGTGCTGTGTGGCTCCGATTCCCCAAAGAAATTAATTTAAGGACGGCCTGTTGACATTTGGCCACACCTGTGCTCATATCTGTCCTAACAGGCTCATGCAGTGCTGATTCCGAGGAACTAGAGTAGGAGGAGGACTCAATATGTACAGACTGCATTCCCGCAATCCTTGGAGTTGGCAGAATACGTACAGAGCCACTCTCCAGATCTGTACCCGGCTCCACAACATTGACCCAATGGGCAGTGAGGGAAAGGTATCGTCCCTGTCCATGGCTACTGGTCCACGCATCGGTGGTCAGGTGGACCTTGCTACTGATGGCGTTTAGTAGCGCATTTTTAATTTTTCCCTCCACATGCTTTTGCTGGGCAGGGATGGCTTGCCTGCTGAAATAAAAGTGGCTGGGCACATTGTATTGTGGAACTGCCAATGACATCAAGTTCTGGAAGGTGTCAGTCTCCACCAGCCTGAATGACAGCATCTCAAGGGCCAGTAGTTTGGCAATGCCGGCATTCAGAGCCAGTGCTCGGGGATGGTTTGCCGAGTATGGCCGCTTTTTCTCCCATGCCTGTGCTACCGATTGCTGGTGAGTGGCCTGGGAGTGTGATGATGACTGAGAACGTGGTTCAGTGGGTGGAATTTCACTCGGTCTCTGGACAACAATGGCAGAGGTTCTTCCATGGCGTTCCAGTGAGGAAGCCGAACCAGCTGTGTGTGAGCTGGAGGAAGAGGCCCCAACACGAGCTGAAGAGGTGGTAGGTGCTGCTGAAGGTTGGCCTACATCTTCAGTGTGTCTGTGTAACTCCACCTCGTGCTTGGTAAGCACGTTTCCACATATTTGTGGTATTGAGGTTGCTCACATTTTTCCCTCGTTTAACTTTCTGATGACACAGCTTGCATTTGATAAAGCAAATGTAATCTGCAACTGTGTCAAAAAAAGACCACGCACTGCAAGTCCTGGGAGCGCCCGTTTTGTGTTTTGGAAGAGGATTGCTCCTCACGGGTGCCAAAGTGGAGGCTACAGGCAACCAAGTCTGTCCCCGCCCTCTCCCTCCTGTTTTGGCCGTTCGGGGATTCTCTTCCTCAGACCTGCTCCCACCACCTTCCTGTGGCTGACGCCATGATGGGTCAAGGACCTCATCATCTACACTCCCCTCTTCAAGCAGCGGCTGGTCCTGGGTTGTCTCGCCAGCACCGTACACACCAGAAATTGGCAACTGAGTCTCATCATCATCAGATGAGTACTGAGGTGTGCTGACAATAGGCACTGGCCCACCCGCCTCTTCAGATTCAGAGGGACAAAGCAGTTGCGCATCACTGTATACTCCCTCTTCTTCACACTCTAGAATGCTGCTTGGCTGGCCACCTCTTTCCAAGCCAACAGATTCTGAGAACAGAAGTAAAGATTGAGATGGCTCCTGTCCAGGGCTCTCAGACTGCCTGGGCAATTTGGCAGGTGGTGAAGAGACAGATGGTTGCTCTTCAGTGCTCTGGCCCTGAGAGGATGTGGAAGTCATTGAAGTGGATGCGTTAGCTGCCATCCATACGACAACGGCTTCAATTTGCTCGTCACGCAGCAGTGGGGTACGGCGAGGTCCTACAAAGCTGCCCATGAAGGACTGTTGCCTGGTAAAAGTGGGGGATGCCCGGTCACTGGTGGCCTCAGCAGGCACCGAATCCCCACGTCCTCTCCCTGCTGAAACTCCACGGCCACGACCACGTGCCTTATTCCCTGCCTTCTTCATCTTGGTAGACTGATAAAGATAGGCAGAAAAGTAAAAAAGGGGGGCTTAGTGTTCTTATTCCTGAACACCTGCTAACCAGTATAAGAAACACTAATTTTGACAAGAGTGTGTGTACTACACTTTAATATGATCTAATGTGGCCTACACAACTCTAAAGTGGAGTGTTGGGTGAACTTTACTTCCTTTTTTTTGGGGAAAAATAAAAGGATGTGACCAAAGTTTGAAAGCTATAGTATCACAAACTTTTTGGAGTGATTACAATGCAGGAAGCTAACCTACAATGCAATCTATGAGGCTCCAAAAAATAGGGTGATACTAGTCTGGCTGGCCCTGAAGGGCACAAGCCAGCAAAAAGGCTCCTCTATCTAATCCTATATAGTGTTTGCAACCAACCAATGACAATGGATGCGGATGGAAGCACACTAATATAGGAGCATAAATCTGGACAAATTTGCTGCTATAAATAATAAAAAAGGACTGTGTATGAGGCAGTGACGCACGCTGAGTGGACTACAACCAGCGGTGGCTGTAGAACACAATGCAACGTGAGCTGCACTCACACACAGAGAGACCTATCAGACAGCCAAAAACAGTGCAGAGAAATGGGCTATAGCACTGAAAGGCTGCTGAAAGGCTCCGCTGTCCACTCCTTTAGTGTTTTCAACCAACGTATATGGATACGTATGGAAGCACACTATACAGGAGAAAAAAAAGCAGCAATAAAAGAAAAATGTGTATGAGGCAGAGACACACGCTGGGCGGCCTACAAGCAGACGTGCCTGCAGGACACACTACACAGCGTGGGTCTGCACTCACACAGCCCTTGCAGACAGCTATTAAAACAGCGCTGCTGGGCTACAAAAATGCTACAGTGGTGGATTATGTAGCCTGGGTAGAGCAATAGATATTTTTGATGATCGCTATTTCTAACTGTCCCTCACAGTCTTCAACAGCAGCCTGTCCCTAACTGAATTCACAGCAGAGTGACCAGAAATGGCGGCTGCAGCAGTTTTTATTGTGCATCATGACATCATTTCAGCAGCCAATCACAGCCATGCCAGTAGTTAACATGCCTACATGCCTTACAGGATGTGCCCACACTTCTGAGGATCCCCATTGGCTGAATCAATCGAGCAGGCTCCTAGCATTATGGGAACTTCCGATTCCGGTATTCGATATGAAAAAAGTATCGGAACTAAGTATCGGAATTCCGATACAGCTAATATCAGCCGATACCTGATACTTGCGGTATCGGAATGCTCAACACTAATCATATCTATAAAATGATTATTTCAAATCCAAAGAAATGACCCAGTTGGTATACATTCAAAGTATAAGAGCATGTTCACACTGCCCACTTAACAAACAGATCTAAGATAGAAACATAATGCGCATATACCCTGCTGTCAGTAAATAAAAAGTAATAGTGCATATACAGTGGGGCAAAATAGTATTTAGTCAGTCAGCAATAGTGCAAGTTCCACCACTTAAAAAGATGAGAGGCGTCTGTAATTTACATCATAGGTAGACCTCAACTATGGGAGACAAACTAAGAAGAAAAAAATCCAGAAAATCACATTGTCTGTTTTTTTTCATTTTATTTGCATATTATGGTGGAAAATAAGTATTTGGTCAGAAACAAGCAATCAAGATTTCTGGCTCTCACAGACCTGTAACTCCTTCTTTAAGAGTCTCCTCTTTCCTCCACTCATTACCTGTAGTAATGGCACCTGTTTAAACTTGTTATCAGTATAAAAAGACACCTGTGCACACCCTCAAACAGTCTGACTCCAAACTCCACTATGGTGAAGACCATAGAGCTGTCAAAGGACACCAGAAACAAAATTGTAGCCCTGCACCAGGCTGGGAAGACTGAATCTGCAATAACCAACCAGCTTGGAGTGAAGAAATCAACTGTGGGAGCAATAATTAGAAAATGGAAGACATACAAGACCACTGATAATCTCCCTCGATCTGGTGCTCCACGCAAAATCCCACCCCGTGGGGTCAGAATGATGACAAGAATGGTGAGCAAAAATCCCAGAACCACGCGGGGGGACCTAGTGAATGAACTGCAGAGAGCTGGGACCAATGTAACAAGGCCTACCATAAGTAACACACTACGCCACCATGGACTCAGATCCTGCAGTGCCAGACGTGTCCCACTGCTTAAGCCTGTACATGTCCGGGCCCGTCTGAAGTTTGCTAGAAAGCATTTGGATGATCCAGAGGAGTTTTGGGAGAATGTCCTATGGTCTGATGAAACCAAACTGGAACTGTTTGGTAGAAACACAACTTGTCGTGTTTGGAGGAAAAAGAATACTGAGTTGCATCCATCAAACACCATACCTACTGTAAAGCATGGTGGTGGAAACATCATGCTTTGGGGCTGTTTCTCTGCAAAGAATGAATGGGGCCATGTATCGTGAGATTTTGAGTGCAAACCTCCTTCCATCAGCAAGGGCATTGAAGATGAAACGTGGCTGGGTCTTTCAACATGACAATGATCCAGAGCACACCGCCAGGGCAACGAAGGAGTGGCTTCGTAAGAAGCATTTCAAGGTCCTGGAGTGGCCTAGCCAGTCTCCAGATCTCAACCCTATAGAAAACCTTTGGAGGGAGTTGAAAGTCCGTGTTGCCAAGCGAAAAGCCAAAAACATCACTGCTCTAGAGGAGATCTGCATGGAGGAATGGGCCAACATACCAACAACAGTGTGTGGCAACCTTGTGAAGACTTACAGAAAACGTTTGACCTCTGTCATTGCCAACAAAGGATATATCACAAAGTATTGAGATGAAATTTTGTTTCTGACCAAATACTTATTTTCCACCATAATATGCAAATAAAATGAAAAAAAAACAGACAATGTGATTTTCTGGATTTTTTTTGCTCAGTTTGTCTCCCATAGTTGAGGTCTACCTATGATGTAAATTACAGACGCCTCTCATCTTTTTAAGTGGTGGAACTTGCACTATTGCTGACTGACTAAATACTTTTTTGCCCCACTGTAAATAACATAAGGGTGTTTTGTAAACTGTTTTTGATTTAAAAATAAAAAAAATGAAAAGCATAAAGGCAATCCCACCACGACATGTTGTTCCCCAGTCAGGATGGTCCTATTCTCTTATATGAAAACCTTACCGCCTTGGGTTGTTAATCTGACTAGTGATGAGCAAGTATACTCGTTGCTCGGGTCTCCCTGAGCATGTTTGAGTGGTCTCCCAAGTATTTTGACGTGCTCGGAGATTTAGTTTTCCTCGTCTTATCTGCATGATTTGCGATTGCTAGACAGCTTGAATACATGTTTGGAATGCCTGTTTGTTAGGGAATTCCCACATGTATTCAGCCTGTCTACAAGTCGCAAATAATGCAGCTGAGACGGCGAAAACTAAATCTCCGAGCACGCCAAAATACTCGATCACCCGAGCCTGCTCAGGGAGACCCGAGCAACAATGCTACTCACCCATCACTAAGCCTGACAAGTGCTATTGTCAATCTGTAGAAAATGTAGATGAGGGCAGACCAGGACTGGACTTCGATTGTTCGGACACCTAGCCATGAGAAGCCTCTTCTACTACAGCCAACCCAGCAGATGGAGACTGTAACAGGCAAGGTGGTGGAATCACTGTTCCATATCCCTCTGAAAGCCTGGAAGGGGGTGTAACTAGGTGGCTTACCAAATCCCTACTCAGGCAAGTGGCAGCAGGCAAATAACTGTGAACCAAGGAGATACAAAGTGGTGACACCAGGTGCTGCTCCATGGCTGACCTACAGAAGTTGGCAGCTGACCCCCTACAATGGGTAAGCTGCTACGGCCCAAAGTAGGGATGAAAAATGCAGGCAGGAACTGTAGGGACTCTGGAACTATGGGTACAGAAAAGCACTGGCAGGTGCAGGCTGGACTGGGTGTTAGACAGATGGGCACTGGCAGGTGCGATCTGGACCGGATGGTGGACAGAAGAGCACAGACAGGTACGAGCAGACAGGTAAGTGCAGATGGGTACAGGGTAGACAAGCAGATAGGTGGACCTGGGGAACCTGACAACCAGCAAGCATGTAAGGCAAACTAACAATGTACCTCAGGCACCTAAATATTGGAGAAGCCTAGAAGTTGTTGCCAAGCTATATGTTGGAAATATCTTAGGTTAATGCTGGCGATCTCTCTAAGAGGGAGGGATCGTGCATGTGCACCCTCTAGGCATAGTTCCCAGTCATACAACTGAATCATGTGGACACTGACACATGGGGCAAGATGAGCAGGTGGTGTGTGAGTGGGAGACACTGAATGTCCTGTCTATTAGGTATGAGGAGATCCAACAAATGGCCAAGTCTGTAATGTCAACAGATCAGAAAGTCTGTAGTGAGGGAATGGTCCACTGTGTCAAAGACAGATGCCAGATCCAGGAGAAGGAGGAGGACAAAGTCATGTTGCTTTCAGTTGGTGGTTAGTAGGTCATTGGTAACTTTAGTGAGGGCAGTTTCATTGGAATGGTGCAGTCTGAAGCCAGATTGTAAGCAGTCAAAGAGGGAGCAAGAGGAGATGTGGGAGGACAGTTCAAAATGGACGTGTTGGTCCAGTAGTTTGGAGGCGTAGGGGAGAAATGATATGGGGCAATAGGTAGACCCAGAGGATGGGTCAAGGGTGGGCTTTTTGAGGATTGGTGTGATCGAGGTATGTTTCAATCAGGATGGAAGATGCCAGTTGTTAGTGACAGGTTGAAGAGGTGGGTTAGGCTTGTGATGAAGACTGTGGTAAAGTTTGGAATGAGGTGGGACATTGTGTCAAGTTCACAGGTGGTGAGGCAAATTATTCATCTGAGATGAGAGGAAGGGGGAACTGGTGGACGCAGGAAATAATTGAATGTGCTAATAGTTGTTTTAGGGTTGTGAGACAGGTATGATATGATGGATGAGAAGTCAGTTTGTATTGCTGCTGTCAGAATTTGTGCACATTTTTACAACTTCTGTTACAGGACTGGCAACTCTGCTCCCTTTCTTTGGCTGCTGTACAATAGTATGCTTTGTAGATGAGGGCCAGAAAGAACATGTGCTCCAGTAGATGGCAAGCACTGCATCAAGTGGCCTCTGCTCCTCTTCTTCCACCTTAACATCATACACAGTAGAATCCTCAGTGGTGGCACCCCAACTACCTTTTTTTCTCCTACATCACAACTCTCAAAGCGCTCAACTGACTGATGGGATCCACAGATGGCTGAGTCTGCAGATCTCTTCACACATTGTATGCTATGAGCATAGGAAATGTACTCTAATGAGTCACAGGGTCAAGAGGAGGAATTCATCTGCACTGATGGCTAAATTTTTTCTCACTTTGATCCATGGTTGGACGAAGTTTGGTACAAGCATAAACAAAACCCTCATCAACAGACGTTAACCCCATTGGTGAAGGTGATCCATTTGTGATGAGACTCAGATATTTGAGGAGCCTGTGGACTGTACTGTGCTGTCATGACAGGAAAAGGAGGAGGGTGATTCTTAAGTCGAGGAGTGGGAGAACAAAGAGGATGACGATGAGGTAGTAGATCACACTTGGAGTAAACCCAGAGACATGCAGCTGAGTAGCTCAGCAGATGAGGAGGAGGAAGACGAGGACATTACGTTGACAGAGTTATGCAACTATGACAACCAATGCAACCTGAGGCCCAACTCTGGCCATGGCCATTAGTGTTTGCGGTTCTGAAGTTGCCTAGCTGGTTTATTTTTTTCAGACCAGCAAAAATCTAAAAAATCATGTTATCTGTCAACTTTTTTAAAAACAACCTAGTAGAGTGCAAAAAAAATGAAATTATTTCAGTACTACATGCATGACCTGGCACATGAGCGATCAACATGTGTTAATCTGGTAATGTCACTGTGCTAAAATGCAGACTAGAGGGTTTTGCCAACCACCGTCCACCCCATCAACCGCATCTTCTGATTCATCCTCCTCCCTCACCGTGGCAAGTGTTGTCACACAGGTCTTCAGCCGAAGAGCCTCCACTTGTTTACCCCCTACAGTTGTGGTGACTGTCAGCTGGTACGGAATTGGACATGCCTGCTATTTTTGACTGATCTTACACACCAAGCACACCCCATCTTTCTCTATCCACTGTAACATCTCTGGACTGTCCAACTGCTTGTCGTGTTCACCCTACTCCACCTTGTGTCAGCACAGCAGCAAACCCTCGATTGTGCAGTTGTTCTCACTTAAAAGATTCTTTACTCCTACACAAGGCAAAGTTAACAGCTTGAATTTCACCATCTTCAGTCTACTACTAATAACAACCTTTATTTACATATTGCAAACACATTCTTCATAGCTTTACAAGTCAGCAGTTCATATAAAACAGTAAAAAGTTACCAAGTTTAAGATAATCAATTAAAGCAAAAATAATGATGACCCTGCTCTTCAGAGCTTACAATCTACAATGAGGTGGGGGTGACACCAATAACAGGTGCTTATGTACAATGATAGTACAATCATCTTGAGGAAATGGGGGGTAGATAAAGGCTACATGAGCCTTTTGAGTATGGTTGAGTTTGATGATGAATTATGTTCAGTGAAGTAGAGAATAAGCTGTATATATAAAAAGGACTCTGATTAGGGAACGTGATAGGCCTTCCTAAGCAGATAAGTTTTTGGGGAGCACCTAAAAATGTCTAAGTTGTCATTTTAATCCTAATTTCAAGGGTGACAAAGGATAAGAGGTAGTCATCTAGATAGGACATTGAACTGAACTGGAAAAGTCCAGATCAAGGGTGTTACAGTCTTTGTGTGTCTCAGAGTGTGAAAGTTGTGAGAGTCCACGAGAATTGGTTAGAGATAGAAGCTGGGATGCAGTTGGGGAGGTGGAGCTGTTGAAGTCTCTCAGGATAAGGGTTGTCAATTATGAGGACATGAAGTGTGGCCGCAATGCATAAAAGTGGTCAAGGGAGTGGGTGAGTGAGCCTAGGAGCCGGTATATGACGGCTAATCTGAGCGAGAGGGGATGGAACACCATGATGGTGTGAACCTAAAAAGAAGAATGGTGTCTAATCAACCTGTATTTATTTATTGGGTTAAAAACAGGATTGTTGTTGGCAGCGAGGACTGTAGGGTTATCGTGGAGTTAGCAGTGATCGTAAGGCGGGATATTCAAATATTCCATGTGTTCTAATCTGGATGTGTATAAGCCGTATGCTCACTATTACTTTTCTGAGAACTAATTATTGTGAACAGCCTGCGGCCTCCTAGGATGATTTGTCGCCAAATAGTGTCATTGTGTGGACTATAGGGGCCAGCTGAGAGCTACAGAGTTTGCTTTCGTATGACTCATGGCCTGTGATCTCTGTGATTATAGCATGGCCACTCTAATCTGATGGCCACGGAAATGCAGCCTTTCTGCCTTATGGATTCAGATGCTTTCCAAAAGCTGATGGCCGTCACAGTCCCCCCAGTACCAGTTGCACAGTCACCGTTACTTCTCTAAGAAAGATGTGCCTGCGCTACAGCAATAAGTCGCAGACATCACCCGTTCTCTGAAAATTTCTATGTCTGCCAGGGTGCATTTCCACAATGACACCTGGACAAGCAAGCATGGACAGGGGAGTTACATCTAGATGATTGGGCACTGGGTGACTCTTGTGGCTGTAGAGGCAGTCGGGAAGGGGCTGCTCCACAAATCTTGCAATCCCCAAAGCTTGCAGGGTGCTTGGGGGTGGAGAAATAAACCACTACACACCGTAAGATGGATAAGTAAACTACTAGACAACATGGGTTGGAGAACTAAACTACTAAACATAGTAACATAATAACATAGTACTTAAGGTTGAAGGGAGACTTTAAGACCATCTAGTTCAACCCATAGCCTAACATGTTGATCCAGATGAAGGCAAAAAAGACATGCGGCAAACACAAAGCTCCAGATTGTGGAAAAAAATTCCTTCTCATCTCCACATACGACAATCAGACTAGTTCCCTCGACCAACGCCCTATCAAGGAATCTAGTATATATACCCTGTAAGATTATATTTTTCAAGAAAGGCATCCAGGCCCTTCTTAAATTTTAGCAGTGAATCACTTATTACAACATCATAAGGCAGAGTGTTCCATAGTCTCACTGCAGCTGAGGTTGTAGAACTAAACCACTACACACCATACGATGGATAACTAAACTAATAGAAAACAAGGGTTGGAGAACGAAACTACTAAATAGGTGGGGTTGGAGAACAAAACTAGTACACACAAGGGGATGGAGAACTAAAGCAGTAGACATCAAGGTGTGACTAGAAACGAAGTCTTGGAATCCCCAGGGCTTGCGGAACAAACCTCTGTATGTAACAGTTTTTGCAGTAGTTTACCCTCCTTCACCTCCTCTAGGACCTCTACTTGTGCGCTTAACATCTGCCTTAATTAAACACACGTTCCAACACTGCAGTGAGAAGCCCTCCCTCACCTCCATACTGCACAGCCAGGGCTCACCGTAATCAGGCAGTGTTTACAATAATATGCCTTGGAGATGGCAGTCATACAGATCAACAGTTGTGGACAGCTATCCATGCCGAGTTTGAGCACTGGCTGTCAACACTCAAACTGGAGCCAAGAAATGCTGTGTGTGATAACGGTGCAAACCTGGTAGCAGCCCTATGCTGGGTCAACCTTACACACGTGCCTTGCATGGTTCATATCCTCAATCTGATGGTACAGCAATAACTCTGCCACTGTCCGAGCCTGGATGCACTGCTGCAGAAACCACTGTCGTGCTGACTTCCACCAATCCACTTCAGTTGGTGTACAGATCTTTTGGACTACCTGTTAACCGGTTGATATGCGACATGACCACACCATGGAATTAAACTCTGCACATGTTGCAGAGACAGTGGCAGCAGCACTGATAGCTGGTGCAGGATGACATTTTTCATAGCCTGGCACAAAGCAATACAAACGTGGTGCAATTCACACTTGCACACTGAATACAGATGAAGGACCTCAGCACTAGAGATGAGCGACTTTGCCTTTTTTTGGGGCGAGACGGGTTTCACGAAACCCGACTTTCGCAAAAGTCGGGTCAAGCGAAATCGGCCGATTATTGTGAAAAGTCGAAGTCCGACTGAAACACGAGACCCAATGTAAGTCAATGGGGAAGAAAAGTCGGCAGTGAGTGGAGGACAGGAAACACACCTAGAGTGCCCATTTTAATGCCAAAAACATCAATTCTTATTCCTTAAGCTTGTCAACCTTAATTTACTTTATAATAATAGTTAGGCATTGAAAACTGGGGGTTATTTGGCTAAAGTTGTGGGGGGGGGTAGTGCTGGCTCCAGATTTTCGTGGGCCCAGGGCCAAAGTGTGTCACTGGGCTTCTTTAACACATGACACAATTGATGATCCTTTGATATGGCAGAGAAATAGCGGTACAGTACAATGAAAAATACTTCAATTCTTACATCACATGACTAATATCCATTTTAAATTCTCCAATAGCTCCAAAAACAGACAGTATATTCCTCCATACAGTATTATGGCCACCGCATAGTGCGCCATACAGAGTAATGAGGCCCATATATTTCTCCATACAGAATCATTGGTCCCATATAATGTTCGATACAGTATATGATGAGCTCCACATAATGCTACAGTATATGTTGTTCACCATGGACGAAGCTCCAAAGTCTTATGGGCCCAAATAATGCTCCATATATAATGGGCCCCATTTCTAATGCTCCAGTGTATAATGGGCCCTGTAAATATTGCAAATGCTGGGGCCCTGCCCAAGCAAAGGGGGCCCACTCGTGGGCGTCGGTACTGGCACTGGGCCCCTCATAGTACGCCGGTGTGTCTGACGGCGGGTGTGCACCCCCACCATCAGAGACACTTGATTGCACTATGAGGGACCCTGTGTCAGTGCCGGCGCCCAAGAGTCGGCCCACCCACCTGTTATGAGCTCATTTTCTCCTTCACCTTTGATGTCCGATGAACTCCCTCTGCTGGTGAAAGGAGGTAGTGAAATCGATTTGTATGGGAAAAACCTGTCATCTGAACAGGTGAAGTGTGATTGGACATCCGGAGTCTCTGAGTGGATATAAGGTCCGACGCCCTGCTGGGTTGCTGGTGATCCTCTCTGCTCTGAGCTCTGGCCTCCAGTTTAGTCCTGTGTACCAAAGCTAAGTTTTTGCTCTGCTATTGTTCCATGAGATTTTGTCTGGTTTACTTAGTGTTTGTGTTCAGCCACAGTTGGGACTTGCTGAACTCCATTTTTTGTCTCTGATCAGTTGATCTCTTTGCTTTGTTTTCAGAATATACCTGAGTGCTGATATAGTGATTTTGAAGTCTAGTGACTTCAGGGCCTTTTCTATCAGATGTGTTGGACATTATTTTTGGCAGGGTTTTTGCGTGATTGCAGACATAGTAACATAGTAATTAAGGTTGAAGGGAGACTTTAAATCCATCTAGTTCAACCCATCGTATCCTAACTTGCCCTAACATGTTGATCCAGAGGAAGGCAAAAAAAACCCATGTGGCAAACAGTAAGCTTCACATTGGGGAAAAAAATTCCTTCCCGACTCCACATACGGCAATCAGACTAGCTCCCTGGATCAACGCAACACTAAGGAAATTAGTGTATCTACGCTGTAATATTATACTTTTCAAGAAAGGCATCCAGTCCCTTCTTAAATTTTAGTAAGGAATCACTCATTACAACATCATATGGCAGAGAGTTCCATAGTCTCACTGCTCTTACAGTAAAGAATCCGTGTCTGTTAGTATGCTTAAACCTTCTTTCCTCCAGACAGTTGCTTTTCTTTCGTGTCCTATCTAGTTAGTGAGGGCCCCATCGTTTGCTCAGCCTGTCTTTCTGTCTGTGTTTGTGTTTTCATCTGTTTTACTGTCAATACATGTTGGGGGCTGTCTATTGCTTTGGGGTCTGCTCTGGGGCAGATTAGATTTCCCCTTTCTTTCTTTAGGTTTATCTAGTTCTCCGGCTGTGTACGAGGTGTCTAGGACCACCGTAGGAACACCCCACGGCTACTGTTAGTTGTTGTGAATAGGATCAGGGGTCTGCAATCCGCTAGTTACCAACCTCTCCGGTTTTCTGGACTTAGCTTGCATTTTTGTTCCTCCTCCGGTTACTCATTCAAAACACCCACCTGTCCAGGGCAATGGCAATCGCACGGTTGCGTGCGCTAGGTGGTGACCCCGGCCATGGGGGGGGAGGCAGCCCAGTTAGGGAGGTTTAAAAAATGGCATATGCTGTTGTTGGACATTCAGCAGCTGCAAATGGAGGAATTGGAGAAGTCCGAGGAAGAGGAGGACAAAAGCGAGCCATTTTTCTGGCAACCTATGTGTCATCAGGGGAAGGTGGGACAAAATCCTTTAAAACCCATGCATGGTTCATTTTAATGAAGGTTAGATCATCAATATTTTGGGTCGACAGACGGGTCCTTTTTTCTGTCAGGATTGAGCCAGCAGCACTGATGACTCTTTCCGATAGCACACTAGCAGCAGGGTAAGCGAGCTCCTGTAAGGCATATTGTGCCAATTCAGGCCAGTCGTCCAGTTTAGAGGCCCAATAGTCAAAGGGGAATGACCTGTGAGGGAAAACATCGATATGGGACGAGAAGTAGTTTGTAACCATAGTTGACAACTGCTGTCTCCTGTCACTTTCAATCGAAAGTATTAACAGTCGTGTGAGCGGGACTTGAAAAATCAGTCCATAACATGGTCATGAAACCCCTATCTCCAATGCCACTTCTGATGTGTGCACCACGAACATCTCTTCCATGTTGCCCCCTACGGCTCGTTGGAGAGCCATCACCGCTGCTGTGTGCTGGGAATGCCTCAAACAAACGGTTTACCAGAGTTGCTTGTTTGTTAGCCAATATTAAGTCAAGGTTCTCCTGTGGCATGATGTTTTGTAATTTGCCTTTATAGCGTGGATCCAGGATGCTGGCCAACCAGTAGTCATTATCATTCATCATTTTGGCAATGCGGGGGTCCCTTTTTAGGATCTGCAAGGCATAATCAGACATGTGGGCCAATGTTCCAGGTGTCAATGATGCACTGTGAGTGCTGGGTGGAGGAGCACTTTCTGGCAAATCCACATCCCTCCAGTCATGCACAAACCCTGTACCTGACCTTGCCACGCCAACATTTTCTCTTGCCCCACAAGAAGCATCCTCCTCCCCTAAATAATCATCCCCATCCTCCTCCTCCTCTTCCTCTTCTTTCTCCACCTCGTACAGGAGAGGTCCCGGAGCAGACAATGGCTGACTGTCATCAAGGATTCCCTCCTCCTCTTCCTCATCCTCCTCGGCTGCAGACGCCTGCTCCTTAATGTGCATCAAAGTTTGCATGAGCAGACACATAAGTGGGATGCTCATGCTTATGATGGTGTCGTCTGCGCTACCAGTCGTGTGCATTCCTCAAACACTGAAGGACTTTACAGAGGTCTTTCAGCTTTGACCACTGCACACCCGACAACTCCATGTCTGCCCTCAAAGTGCCTGGCTGTGTATCCTCCCACAATTGCATTACAGCCTGCCTCTGTTCACACAGCCTCTCAACCATGTGCAGGGTGGAGTTCCGCCTTGTTGCAACGTCAATAATTAGGCGGTGCTTGGGAAGTTGGAGCAATCGCTGCAGCTTCTGCATATGACTGGAGTGTACAGGCGACCAGCGGATGTGCGAGCACAGTCTTCGGACCTTCTGGAGCAGGCCTGTTAACTCTGGATAATTATTGAGGAAGCACTGCACCACCAGGTTCAAGGTGTGAGCCAGGCAAGGTATGTGTCGGAGTTTTGAAAGGGCTATGGCTGCCACAAAATTCTGGCCGTTATCACTAACTTCCTTGCCTGCCTCAAGATGTAGACTGCCCAGCCATGACTCAGTTTGTCGCTGCAAGTAGTCGGCCAGTACCTCCGTGGTGTGTCTGTTGTCGCCCAAACACATCATCTTCAACACAGCCTGCTGGCGCTTACTACTAGCTGTTCGATAGTGGGACACAGAGTGTGCAACAGTGGCAGCTGCGGATGGAGTGCTTGTGCGACTGCGCTCTGTGGACGAGCTTTCGCTTCTGGAGGAGGAGGGTCGAACGCCTACAGCCAACTGTTTCCTATACCGTGGGCTAGGCAGCACTGTCCCACCGCCGCTGTCCCCTGTGGACCCTGCATCCACCACATTAACCCAGTGCGCAGTGATGGACACGTAACGGCCCTGGCCATGCTTACTGGACCATGCATCTGTTGTGAGGTGCACCTTGCCACTCACTGATTGCTTAAGTGCATGGACAATGCGGTCTTTCACATGAAGGTGGAGGGATGGGATGGCTTTGCTAGAAAAGAAGTACCGACTGGGTAGGTCAGAGCGTGGTACTGCGTAGGCCATGAGCTCGCGGAAAGCTTTGCTTTCAACCAACCGGTAGGGCATCATCTGTAACGAGATTAGTTTGGCAATGTGGGCGTTCAAAGCCAGTGTACGCAGATGAGAGGATGAGTACTTTCTTGTCCCACTCATAGTCTCTGGTAAGGTGAGCTGGACTTGAGAGCTGCATATGGTGGAACTAACGGTGGACATGGCGGACTGAGAGAGGGTTGATGATGGTGATGGAGTTGGTGTTCTTTATGATGGCCTAGATTCAGTCTTTCGTAGCAATAACATTGTGATTCCCTGACTGCTTTGGCCTTGCGACGACTCCTCAACATTTGCTGCTGGTGGTGTGCTAACCGGTGGGCTTACAGTGGGGGAAACGATGTAGCGTTGCTGACTACCTTCATTGGGAGCAGTTGCACATGTGGTACATGAGGTTTGTTAGTCCGTCCACGCTTGCAAGTGCATGGTGGTTAAATGTCTAAGCATGCAACTGGTATTCAAATTTCTCAGATTTTTCCCTCGGCTAAAGGTCTTTGCACACTTCTTACAGATAAACTTTGCCTGATCATTAGGATTTTGTTCAAAAAAGTGCCACACTGCACTCTTCCTACTATGAAAGACATTTTGAGGCCTTGCACCCTGTGCTAATTTGACCGTCTGGCCTAGCTGTCCTGCAACTCTTTTGGTTTTTGTAACCCGTTTTTGGACTGCTCCGGGCCTGCCAGATAACAGCTGTTGCAATGTCGATGCCTGCTGCGGATGCTCCTCCTGTTCTGAGCTATTAGCAGCAGCACCCTCTTCCCCCAATGGATGCCAATCTGGGTCAACAACTGGGTCATCCATCACCTCCTCTTCAATCTCATGTGCACCTTCCTCTGTGTCACCATGTAAGGTGGTATAGTATGCGGGAAGGGGCACCTGAGTTTCATCAGGGTCAGATTCTGGCTCAGTACACTGCGAGGACAATGTAGTGCTCTGAGTGAATGTACCAGCAGATAAATCTAGCAGTGGCTGTGCATCAGTGCACTCCATGTCAGATTCTTCTTGGACTGGGTAATTCACGATTTGACTTGATAACCCAGGCATGGTATGTGAAAAGAGCTCCATGGAGTAATGTGTAGTGTGGCCTGCCGCATCCTTTACTTTTGGTAGGGGTGAAGGACACAAGGAAAGGTGTGGTTCCTGACCATGAGCCTCCAATGACAACTCAATGCTTTTATTTTTTGAAAGTTCAGAAGAGGAGGCGATAGAGCTGGAGGCTGTGTCAGCAATGTAAGCCAAAACTTGTTCCTGAAGCTCCGGCTTTAAAAGCGGTTTACCTACTCCCAGAAAAGGGAGCCTTCGAGGCCTTGTGGAGCCAGACGATGACGCAGGCTCAACACATCCTTCATTAGGTGCTATTGTGCTTTTGCCTCTACCAGCAGATCCACCACCACCACTACCAACACCATCATTACCAGCTGGCAATCCCCGCCCACTTCCACGGCCTCTTCCAACACACTTCCTCATTTTTGGGAAAATGTACCCAAAATACCACCAGCAATATGGTACTGTAAAACAAGGCACAATGTGTATATAGTATTGGGGAGTATTTGAATCTCCCTACAGACTTGAGGACACTGAACTATTATCTCAGGCCCAGTGTAGATTACACCTCAATATAACAGGCTGAAATTGGATGGTGTATAAAATGTCTATATAGGACAGGGGAGAATTTGAATCTCCCTACAGACTTGAGGACACTGAACTATTATCTCAGGCCCAGTGTAGATTACACCTCAATATAAAAGGCTGAAATTGGATGGTGTATAAAATGTCTATATAGGACTGGGGAGAATTTGAACCTCCCTAGAGATTTTAGCAAGCTGACAATGATGCTCTCAGTCCCAAGTATGGCAGCAGGCAGCCTAATAAGCAGGACTGCTGCACACAAAAGTGTGGAAAAATGAATGCTTGGTAACTGGGCAAAAAAGAGGATGAAAAGTATTTTTGCTTTTAAAAAAGCAGTTTGCACAGCAGTGTGAAAACAGCAATGCAGCTATCGGGGAGCCTTATAAGGCAGCCTAATAACCAACAGAGCTGATGCACCAAAATATAGCCTCCCCTTGCACTGCACACTAACTGTGTTGTACAGGCAAAATCACTAGCAGCAGAAGCAGTTTTTTGCATCTTCTTCCCTGCCTAACACTCTCCCTACAGAATCATCATCAGCAGCAGCTCTCCCTATTCTGAGATCAGCAGAAGTAAGATGGCGGTCGGCGTGCACGCCCTTTTATAGCCCCTGTGACGCCACACAAAGCAAACCAATTACTTGCATGCCCTTCTCAAAGATGGAGGTGACCGCTGCCTATGTCTTCGCGTTGCCCGCAGTGTGCGTCCTCCATCATTGGCTGAAAAAGGGCGCTGGAAGCATCTTTTGAAATGCAACTTTGGCACCATGGTCGCCGACCTCGTGGCCGACCTCACGCTATGGTCGGGTTTCGCTTCATGAAACCCGACTTTTGCGAAAGTCGATGACTTTTGAAATTGACCGACCCGTTTCGCTCAACTCTACTCAGCACCCTTCTGTACGTTTTGTTAATGGCTATTAAGATGGTTAGCGGTGATGATGCTGTCATCTGCATCCCTATTACTGTCATCTACTGTATATGCTTGAGTACACTTTTAACCGTGTGGGTGAGCAGGTGGTGGTGGTGGTGGTCCTGGGGGAAGAGGAGATAGCAGAGGAGGGAGGATACCTTTAGGGTTAACAATATCTATAATTTCAGGTCTGTCGTCTCACAGATGTTTGCCATGAGTGGAACAAATGGAGAAGGACCATGGAAAGGAGGAGAAGGACGAGGTGATGGATGCACAACAGTTAGGAGATGAAGAAGAAGAAGATAATGATTCCCTCTATGTTTCTATGTTGTCAATGGTTGCCAGGAGGGGATGGAGGAAGAAAGCTTGAGTGTTATACCACCACCAACACACTATGGAGTTGGACCTCATGAAAGAGACCAACCCATGAGTGTCTTCTTGCAGCATTATCTGCAACATGATTGTTACTAGTATAATTATGATTCCAAATAGTGTTGACTACTGGATTTCCAGTGTGTTCTATCCACAATGCAAAAGTAAATTTTGCCTGTTGCTTACCCATCTGGAAAGGGACGCGCCCATACTGCACTATCAAAACATGATGTGAAGGAAGACCGGTTCCTCCCACATCACCAATGTGACGTAACTACATAGGCACAGCTCTCCGGCGCCCTCTTTGTCTCAGGTCAGTAAGGGAACTGCACCTAGAGCAAATGGCGGCCGGGGAGGATGTCCAGTTACCCGCTGGGTATTCTAAGATCCATAATCAGAATAAAAGCATCAGCCCAAGATTAATTTTATGGTTTAATTGCCTTAAGGGCACACTAGATAATTACAGAAATAAACAGTAAGCTATACAACAGAAAAACAGTGGATTTGCAGTCAGAGTAAAATATAACAATAGTGGTACAAGACTTAGAGATATTAAGCTGGAGGTCAACTTACCAGGTTGTAGGTTGCATGTGGATGCCGGGAGCTCTGCAGTCCACAGGTACAAGAATCTTAGTTGCCGGACAGACCCCAAAGCACGTGCCGCTGCTCCCTTGGCAGATCTGTCCCCAGTTCCTTCTTAGATCATCATCATCTGGTTCTTCTGTGAGAGAGAGAGTCTCTGCCATGTGCTCCCAGTTCTTAAGCATGCTGGGTTCCTCCCCCCTGTGTCAGAGGGTGGGCTAATAATCTCCACCCTTTAGCTCCCTGCAGAACTTATTCCCAATAAATAAGAAAGGGAGTAACTTTCTCCAGGATGATCGGATCAGGACACGAGAGGTACCAGTGAATGCGGTTTGTTTTGCCTGTCGTGTGGAGAGCAAATATGGCCCCATTGGGTCGCTGTGGAGAGCCAATCTCTATATCTCAGTTCCCAGAGCCCTCACCGACTCAGGAGTCGCACTGCCAGATGCGCGATTTCCTCAGGGTCACGCAGACATTTTTTATGAGTCTGTAACTTGAAAGGTGTGCTCATAATCCATGATCCTAGGATGGAGTCGGAGTGGCTGGGAGAGACAATGTATGTGTATTTCTGTGTCCAGCTGGTAGGTATATTCTAATTGAAGCCCCAGGCACCTTCATGCCCCATGCTGGCGTGGCTCCTACTCAAGCTTTGAAGTTCTGTTTTGGCTTTATCTCATTATCATACTAAAAGACCTTGCTATTCAAAATTGGAGCACTAAATCCTGCTTTCTTCAATATGCTTACAGGCCATGTGGGGGAGCAGTTAGCTGTCAGACAAACTGGCGTCACTGGGACAGGCCAAGCTCAGACATGAGGCGAGCATTATGCCCCATATCCAAGATGGCGGCTGCTCCTTCATCACACATGCTGGAAGACAATCTTGACAGTGGTTTTCCCCAACAGAACAGAGAGGCACACAGTTTAATTCTCAATGATAGCCTTCCAACCACAGAAACTTTCAGTTGTCAACGCAAAAACATTAGCAGTCTTAAAGAGCTGTAGTCCTGTTACAACCCCACCAAGATCAGCATCTGCAAAAAGTTTGTATGTTCTACCCATGTTTGTGAGGGTTTACTCCAAGTAATTATTTTTCTACCCACACTACAAAGACATACAGATAGTAAATTTAGATTGTGAGTCCCAATGTTGACAGTGCCAGTAATGTCTGAAAAGCGAATGTTGAATTATTGGTGCTATATAAGTGATAAAACCCCCCTAAAGTTAAAAGTAATGCTCAGCCACACTCAGGTGGCACACATATCAGTTTCGTAGATTACTATTGTCAGAAAAGTGTAAGGATAGTAACACCGGTAGTTAACTCAAAGACAGTGGAGGACTGCCAGTATCAGAGGCCTACTGCTACAGGAAACAAACATGAAGGAGACCCAACGCGGAATCTACACATTTACAAAAATTAGTGTCAGACACTAACAAAGTGGCATCAATTTTACCACAGTAGAAATAGTATATTAGCAACCGACAGGTCTTCCACTACACCCAACCTGCTGTTGTTGCTCCAGCAACATCCAGTAACAGAGATTATCAGTTGTCTTTGGATAGGATGTCACATTAATGGTTCTCTAGTGCTTTCAGAAACATTAACACCTACCCCTTATACACCTCGAACACCCAGCCTAATCCCCTTTCCTCCATGACCTTGCTTTTTCCCAGTCATGTTGCTCAGATAGTGTGTTAGGAGCACACTATTAGCAACTAAAAATAGATTTTTTACTCTGCACAACCTCTGCACACAGCTGAATTTCAGTGGCAGTACATTAGAAGGTGAAATATGTTGTGATTAATCATGTTACTCACAGCAGAAAATATTGTTTCAGTGTTGATGAGGCCTGTATGACAAAGAAGATCTGTTCCAAAAAATTTCAAAGTGAGATGTCCCCTACTGTATGACATTAGTAACAGATTTTTTTTGGTGTGGATGAGACCTTTATAACCTTGACTAGATGCTCCAAACAATTTTAAAGTGAGATGTCCCCCACTGTATGACAATAGTAACAGAATACTTTTGGGGGGGGCCTGTCGATGAGGCCTGTATAACATTGACTAGAAGCTTAAAATTATTTAAAATTGAGATCTCCTTTATTTTAGTGTCGATGTCGAAGCCTGTATAATCTAGAAGATTATCCATGGCGTTGAATCCCTCTTTCCCACAGTTGCTACTGGTAAGGTGCAGGTTTACTGGAGAAATATTGCTGATGTGTTGTTACATGAACTGATCAGGAAAAAGGCCATGACGACAGCGGGAAAGGGAACGTACAACAGGATCAGTAACAGGGCGTCTATGGGAAGTACGAGATCCAGGATCCAGCCTGTTATTACTCATTTACTCAACACCAATTATCAGTAAGCATTTGATGCTCATCAGAAGATAAGTGTAACAGATGCATGTCTCAAGTTAGGTATAAAAGATGCCCGTGAGAAATTGGATGCCAAAGATGCACATAATCTAGAAGATAGGGTCAAACCAATTTCAAACTCAGACCTCGGCTGCTGTAACACGTTTGTAAAAAAAAAAGTAAAATAAATTAATTTTAATGTGCAACAGCTCTGTACACAGAACAATTATATTTTAATGTGCTTGAGGTCTGCAGACACGGCAAAGAAGAAAACTGGAGGGCACCACTAACAGGGATCTCCCGTTGCATGCTAAAAATAAACATGAATCAAGAAAAAGGGGAAAGGTAGCACGCAAAGCACGGGGATCATCATATAGATAAATAAAAAATCTTTAGTAAAGTGACAACACTACAAGATTAAAAACATTTAAAACAACATGTGACAACACAATATTCCACAATAGGGCTGCGCCCTTGCCAAATCCCGAGAGTCCACAGAAGTAGTTTAAAAATATACAATAACCACATGATAATCACACTGTTAATACCAGTTATCCTAAGTATCCGTATTGGTAAACATGATAGGGATAAATAAGTAACATCAATGGAATGTTAACATACAAACCAAGAAGTTGAAAAACAGATGATTCCACTAGGGCAGCGATTACATATGCCACTAAGCTGGCTGCCCTTGATCTAAACCCAATTGATCATCTCTGGAGAGACCTGAAAATGGCTGTCCACCAATGTTCTCCATCCAACCTGACGAAACTGGAGAAGATCTGCAAGGAAGTATGGCAGAGGATCCCCAAATCCAGGTGTGAAAAACGTGTTGCATCATTCCCAAGAAGACTCATGGCTGTACTAGCTCAAAAGGGTGCTTCTACTCAATACTGAGCAAAGGGTCTGAATACTTAGAGTTGAGCGACTTTTGGTTTTTTAGGGTCGCGTTTCGTTTCGTGAAACCCGACTTTTCCAAAAGTCGGGTCGAGCAAGATCGTCCGATTATAGGGAAAAGTCGGGGTCGTCCCGAAACACGAAACCCAATGTAAGTCAATGGGGAATAAAAGTCGGCAGTGAGAGGAGGACAGGAAACACACCTACAGTGCCCATTTGAATGCCAAAAGCATCAATTCTTCTTACTTAAGCTTGTCAACCTTAATTAACTTCATAATACAAGTTACGCACTGAAAAATGGGGGTTATTTGGCTAAAGTTGTGGGGGGGGGAGGGCTGGCTGCAGGTTTTCATGTGCCCTGGGCGAAAGAGCGCCCCTTTAACACATACCACAACTCATCATGCTCCGATATGGCAGATAAATAGCGGTATAGTACAATGAAAAATACCTCACTTTTTACATCTCATGACGAGGCCCATCTATTTCTCCATACAGAATCATTGGTCCCATATAATGTTTGAAACAGTATATGATGAGCTCCACATAATGCTACAGTATATGTTGGTCCCCATGGATGAAGCTCCACTGTCTTATGGGCCCAAATAATGCTCCAAACATAATGGGCCCCATTTCTAATGCTCTAGTGTATAATGGGCCCTGTAAATGCTGCTCCAGTGTCTGATGTCCACCTTTGGAATGTTCCAGTGTATGGTGGGCCCCATCTATCATTCTCCAGAGTATAGTGCTCCCCAAAAATTGCTGTCCCAACATTGAAAACAATCAAATAAGTCTCCTCGCTAGGGAATCCCTGTACTTGTCTGGACAGGTGCTGTAGCTTGCTTAACAGCTCGCCAGCCGTTCTCACGCCCAGTATGGATTGCACGTGATTGCACAAAGGTTAGAAAGGGTACCGTATCCCTGGATAACATGTATGGATAGCGTACACATTCAAAATATATGTCTCAGGAGGCAGGCTCAGACGGTGTCAGGCACAGTATGGATTGCACGTGATTGCACAAAGGTTAGAAAGGGTACCGTATCCCCGGATAACATGTATGGATAGCGTACACATTCAAAATATATGTCTCAGGAGGCAGGCTCAGACGGTGTTAGGCCCAGTATGGATTGCACGTGATTGCACAAAGGTTAGAAAGGGTACCGTATCCCCGGATAACATGTATGGATAGCGTACACATTCAAAATATATGTCTCAGGAGGCAGGCTCAGACGGTGTTAGGCCCAGTATGGATTGCACGTGATTGCACAAAGGTTAGAAAGGGTACCGTATCCCTGGATAACATGTACGGATAGCGTACACATTCAAAATATATGTCTCAGGAGGCAGGCTCAGACGGTGTCAGGCACAGTATGGATTGCACGTGATTGCACAAAGGTTAGAAAAGGTACCGTATCCCCGGATAACATGTATGGATAGCGTACACATTCAAAATATATGTCTCAGGAGGCAGGCTCAGACGGTGTTAGGCCCAGTATGGATTGCACGTGATTGCACAAAGGTTAGAAAGGGTACCGTATCCCCGGATAACATGTATGGCTCAGACGGTGTCAGGCACAGTATGGATTTGACGGCCCAGATTACACAGCAGAGGAGCAGGGAGAGGTAAAGATTGCAAATGCTGGGGCCCTGCCCAAGCAAGGGGGGCCCACTCGTGGGCGTCGGTACTGGCACTGGGCCCCTCATAGTACAGCGGTGTGTCTGACGGCGGGTGTGCACCACCACCGTCAGAGACACTTGATTGCACTATGAGGGACCCTGTGCCAGTGCCCGTGCCCAAGAGTCGGCCTACCCACCTGTCCAGGGCAACGGCACTCGCATGGTGTCGTGCGGTAGGTGGTGACCCCGGCCATGGGGGGGGAGGCAGCACAGTTAGGGAGTTTTAGAAAGTGGCATATGTTGATGTTGGACATTCAGCTGATGCAAAAGGCGAAATAGGTGAAGTACCAGGAAGAGGTGGACCAAAGCAAGCCATTTTTCTGTCACCCTATGTGTCATCAGGGGAAGGTGGGACAAAATCCTTGGAAACCCATGCGTGGTTCATTTTAATGAAGGTTAGATCATCCACATTTTGGGTTGACAGACGGGTCCTTTTTTCTGTCAGGATTGATCCAGCTGCACTGAAGACTCTTTCCGATAGCACACTTGCAGCTGGGCAAGCGAGCTCCTGTAAGGCATATTGGGCCAATTCAGGCCAGGTGTCCAGTTTAGCGGCCCAATAGTCAAAGGGGAATGACCTGTGTGGGAGAACATCGATATGGGAGGAAAAGTAGTTTGTAACCATAGCTGACAACTGCTGTCTCCTGTCACTTTCCATCGATGCAGTATTACCAGTTGTGTGAGCGGTATTTGAAAAATCAGTCCACAACATTGTCATGAAACCCCTGTCTCCAACGCCACTTCTGCTGTGTGCACCACGAACACCTCTGCCAAGCTGCGCCCGGCCCATACGGCTCGTGTGAGAACCACTGCTGTGTGCTGGGAATGCCTCAAGCAACCGATTTACCAGAGTTGCTTGTTTATTAGCCAATATTAGGTCAAGGTTCTCCTGTGGCATGATGTTTTGTAATTTGCCTTTATAGCGTGGATCCAGGATGCTGGCCAACCAGTAGTCGTCATCGTTCATCATTTTGGCAATGCGGGGGTCCCTTTTTAGGATCCGCAAGGCATAATCTGACATGTGGGCCAATGTTCCCGGTGTCAATGATGCACTGCGAGTGCTGGGTGGAGGAGCACTTTCTGGCAAATCCACATCCCTCCAGTCACGCACAAACCCTGTACCAGACCTTGCCACGCCAACATTTTTACTTGCCCCACGAGATGCATCCTCCTCTCCTAAGTAATCATCCCCATCATCCTCCTCCTCCTCCTCTTCTTCCTCCACCTCGTCCAGGAGAGGTCCCTGAGCAGACAATGGCTGAATGTCATCAAGGATTCCCTCCTCCTCTTCCTCCTCATCAACATTGGCTGCAGACGCCTGCTCCTTAAGGTGCGTCAAAGTTTGCATGAGCAGACGCATAAGTGGGATGCTCATGCTTAGGATGGCGTCGTCTGCGCTTACCAGCCGTGTGCATTCCTCAAAACACTGAAGGACTTTACAAAGGTCTTTCAGCTTCGACCACTGCACGCCTGTCAACTCCATGTCTGCTCTCAAAGTGCCTGGCCGTGTATCCTCCCACAAATGCATTATGGCCTGCCTCTGCTCGCACAGCCGCTCCACCATGTGCAGGGTGGAGTTCCACCTTGTTGCAATGTCGATAATGAGGCGGTGGTTGGGAAGGTGGAGCAATCGCTGCAGCTTCTGCATACGAACGGAGTGTACAGGCGACCGGCGGATGTGCGCGCACAGTCTTCGCACCTTCTGGAGCAGGGCTGTTAACTCCGGATAATTTTTGAGGAAGCACTGCACCACCAGGTTCAAGGTGTGAGCCAAGCAAGGTATGTGGCTGAGTTTTGAAAGGGCTATGGCTGCCACAAAATTACGGCCGTTATCACTAACTACCTTGCCTGCCTCAAGATGTACACTGCCCAGCCATGACTCAGTTTGTCGCTTCAAGTACTCGGCCAGCACCTCGGCGGTGTGTCTGTCGCCCAAACACATCATCTGCAACACAGCCTGCTGACGCTTTCCACTAGCTGCTCGATAGGGGGACACATCGTGTGCAACAGTGGCAGCTGCAGATGGAGTGCTCGTACGACTGCGCTCTGTGGATGAGCTTTCGCTTCTGGAGGAGGAGGAGGAGGAGGAGGGTCGAACGCCTACAGCCAACTGTTTCCTATACCGTGGGCTAGGCAGCACTGTCCCACCACCGCTGTCCCCTGTGGACCCTGCATCCACCACATTAACCCAGTGCGCAGTGATGGACACGTAACGGCCCTGGCCATGCCGACTGGACCATGCATCAGTTGTGAGGTGCACCTTTCCGCTCACTGACTGCTTGAGTGCATGGACAATGCGGTCTTTCACATGATGGTGGAGGGTTGGGATGGCTTTGCGAGAGAAGAAGTGGCGACTGGGTAGGTCATAGCGTGATACTGCATAGGCCATG
Organism: Dendrobates tinctorius; assembly: GCF_039654945.1. NCBI lineage: Eukaryota > Metazoa > Chordata > Amphibia > Anura > Dendrobatidae > Dendrobates > Dendrobates tinctorius. The sequence continues at coordinate 89,844,646 of NW_027361728.1, read as the reverse complement.
AGTTCGCGGAAAGCTGTGCTTTCCACCAACCGAAAGGGCATCATCTCAAACGAGATTAGTTTGGCAATGTGGGCGTTCAAACCCAGTGTACGCGGATGAGAGACTGAGTACTTTCTTGACCTACTCATAGTGTCTGGGAGGGTGAGCTGGACTTGAGAGCTGCATATGGTGGAAGTAGCGGTGGACAGGGCGGACTGAGAGAGGGTTGATGATGGTGATGGAGTTGGTGTTCTTTCTGATGGCCTAGAATCAGTCTTTCGTTGATATAACAGTGGGATTCCCTGACTGCTGTGGTCTTGCAACGACACCTCAACATTTGCTGCTGTGCTAACCGGTGGGCTTACAGTGGGGGAAACAATGTAGCGTTGCTGACTACCTTCGTTGTGATCAGTTGCACATGTGGCACTTGAGGTTTGGTGTTGTGTCCACGCTTGCAAGTGCATGCTGGTTAAATGTCTAAGCATGCAACTGGTATTCAAATTTTTCAGATTTTTCCCTCGGCTAAAGGTCTTTACGCACTTCTTACAGATAACCTTGGCCTGATCATGAGGATTTTGTTCAAAAAAGTGCCACACTGCACTCTTCCTACTTTGGCAGACATTTTGCGGCCTAGCACGCTGTGATCTTTTGACCCTCTGGACAAGCTGTCCAGCAACTCTTTTGATGTTTGGAACCTGTCTTTGGAGTGCTCCGGGCCTGCCAGATAACAGCTGTTGCGATGTCGATGTCTGCTGTGGATGCTCCTCATCTGAGCTTGGAAGCAGCACCCTCTTCCCCCAATGGATGCCAATCTGGGTCAACAACTGGGTCATCCATCACCTCCTCTTCTATGTCATGTGCACCTTTCTCTGTGTCACCGTGTATGGTGGTATAGTGTGCGGGAAGGGGCACCTGAGTCTCATCAGGGTCAAAATCTGGCTCTGTACACTGCGAGGACAATGTAGTGCTCTGAGTGAATGTACCAGCAGAATCATCCATCAGCGGCTGTGCATCAGTGCACTCCATGTCAGATTCATCTTGGCCTGGGTAATTCACCATTTCACTTGATAATCCAGGCATGGTATGTGAAAACAGCTCCATGGAGTAATCAGTAGTATGGCCTGCGTCATCCTTCAATCTTGGTTGGGGTGAAGGACACAAGGAAAGGTGTGGTTCATGAACATGAGCCTCCAATGACGACTCAGTGCTTTTACTTTTTACAACTGAAGAAGAGGAGGCGATAGAGCTGGAGGCTGAGTCAGCAATGTAAGACAAAACTTTTTCCTGATGCTCTGCCTTTAAAAGCGGTTTGCCAACTCCTAGAAAACTAAGCGTTCGAGGCCATATGTAGCCAGACGATGACGCAGGGTCAGCACCTCCTGCATTCGGTCCTATTTTGCTCTTGCCACTACCATCAGATCCACCACCAACACCATCATTACCAGCTGCCAACCCCCGCCCAATTCCACGGCCTCTTCCACCAGCCTTCCTCATTTTTGGTAGAAATGTAGACAAAATCCAACAAACTATATAGTAATGTAAAACAAGGTACAAGGTGTCTATAGGACAGGGGAGATTTAGAATTTCTGCACACACTTGTGGACAGTGGACACTTTTGGATTGTGTGAGGCCCACTGATATCTGAGCGCTATGTGACAGGCTCGATGGCACAGCTGCCTGTGACCAAAGTGACGAGAGGATAATGGAGATTTTGAATCTCTGCGCACACTTTTGGACACTGGACACTTGTGGATTGTGTGAGGCCCACTGATATCTGAGCGCTATGTGACAGGCTCGATGGCACAGCTGCCTGTGACCAAAGTGACGAGAGGATAATGGAGATTTTGAATCTCTGCGCACACTTTTGGACACTGGACACTTGTGGATTGTGTGAGGCCCACTGATATCTGAGCGCTATGTGACAGGCTCGATGGCACAGCTGCCTGTGACCAAAGTGAAGAGAGGATAATGGAGATTTTGAATCTCTGCGCACACTTTTGGACACTTATGGATTGTGTGAGGCCCACTGATATCTGAGCGCTATGTGACACGCTCGATGGCACAGCTGCCTGTGACCAAAGTGACGAGAGGATAATGGAGATTTTGAATCTCTGCGCACACTTTTGGACACTGGACACTTGTGGATTGTGTGAGGCCCACTGATATCTGAGCGCTATGTGACATGCTCGATGGCACAGCTGCCTGTGACCAAAGTGACGAGAGGATAATGGAGATTTTGAATCTCTGTGCACACTTTTGGACACTGGACACTTGTGGATTGTGTGAGGCCCACTGATATCTGAGCGCTATGTGACACGCTCGATGGCACAGCTGCCTGTGACCAAAGTGACGAGAGGATAATGGAGATTTTGAATCTCTGCGCACACTTTTGGACACTGGACACTTGTGGATTGTGTGAGGTCCACTGATATCTGAGCGCTATGTGACAGGCTCGATGGCACAGCTGTGACCAAAGTGACGAGAGGATAATGGAGATTTTGAATCTCTGCGCACACTTTTGGACACTGGACACTTGTGGATTGTGTGAGGCCCACTGATATCTGAGCGCTATGTGACAGGCTCGATGGCACAGCTGCCTGTGACAAAAGTGATGAGAGGATAATGGAGATTTTGAATCTCTGCGCACACTTTTGGACACTGGACACTTGTGGATTGTGTGAGGCCCACTGATATCTGAGCGCTATGTGACAGGCTCGATGGCACAGCTGTGACCAAAGTGACGAGAGGATAATGGAGATTTTGAATCTCTGCGCACAATTTTGGACACTGGACACTTGTGGATTGTGTGAGGCCCACTGATATCTGAGCGCTATGTGACACGCTCGATGGCACAGCTGCCTGTGACCAAAGTGACGAGAGGATAATGGAGATTTTGAATCTCTGCGCACACTTTTGGACACTGGACACTTGTGGATTGTGTGAGGCCCACTGATATCTGAGCGCTATGTGACAGGCTCGATGGCACAGCTGTCACCAAAGTGACGAGAGGATAATGGAGATTTTGAATCTCTGCGCACACTTTTGGACACTGGACACTTGTGGATTGTGTGAGGCCCACTGATATCTGAGCGCTATGTGACAGGCTCGATGGCACAGCTGTGACCAAAGTGACGAGAGGACAATGGAGATTTTGAATCTCTGCGCACACTTTTGGACACTGGACACTTGTGGATTGTGTGAGGCCCACTGATATCTGAGCGCTATGTGACAGGCTCAATGGCACAGCTGCCTGTGACAAAAGTGACGAGAGGATAATGGAGATTTTGAATTTCTGCGCACACTTTTGGACACTGGACACTTGTGGATTGTGTGAGGCCCACTGATATCTGAGCGCTATGTGACACGCTCGATGGCACAGCTGTGACCAAAGTGACAAGAGGATAATGGAGATTTTGAATCTCTGCGCACACTTTTGGACTCTGGACACTTGTGGATTGTGTGAGGCCCACTGATATCTGAGCGCTATGTGACAGGCTCGATGGCACAGCTGTGACAAAAGTGACTAGAGGATAAGGGAGATTGGATTGCTTTTAAAAAAGCAGTTTGCGGAGCAGTGGGTAAACAGCAATGCCAGCGTGTCAGGAAGCCTTAAAAGGCAGCCCAACAACCAACACCACTGATACACCACAATATAGCCTCCCCTTGCACTGCACACACAGTGACTTGTGTGTTGTGCAGGCCAAATCGCTAGCAGCAGAAGCAGTTTTTTTGTCTTCTTCCCTGCCTAACGCTCTCCCTACAGAATCAGCAGCAACCTCTCCCTATACTAAGATCGGCAGAAGTAAGATGGCGGTCGGCGTGCACGCCCTTTTATACCCCCTGTGATGCCCACCAAAGCAAGCCAATCACTTGCATGCCCTTCTGAAAGATGGTGGTGACCCGTGCCTAGGTCATCACGTTGCCCACAGTGTCCGTGGATCCTGATTGGCTGAAAAAGAGCGCAAAACAAACTTTTGAAACGCGACTTTGGCGCGTAAGTTGCCGACCTCGTGGCCGACCTCATCCTAGGGTTGGGTTTCGTTTCATGAAACCCGACTTTGCCAAAAGTCGGCGACTTTTGAATTTTTTCGACCCGTTTCGCTCAACTCTACTTATGACCATGTGATGTTTCAGTTTTTCTTTTTTAATAAATTAGCAACAATTTCTACATTTCTGTTTTTTTCAGTCATGATGGGGGGTTCAGAGTGTACATTAATGAGAAAAAAAATTAACTTTTTTGAATTTACCAAATGACTGCAATGAAACAAAGAGAAAAATTTAAAGGGGTCGGAATACTTTCTGTACCCACTGTAAGTCTAAACTTAAACTGAATTTAAAAAATTGATTTTTTTATTAAAAAAATGGAAATTTCAGTGTAATTTATGAAGGTAGCAAGAATTGCCAAAAATATATTAGACATAAAGGAGAGTCTTTATGTGCAAATTGTCATGTAGTGGTGCTCCTAGACTCATAAAGGCTATGCACTAAGTGCAAAGCCTGCCAAAAATTGCAAGCAGGGTCCTCCATACCCCTTTGAAGGCACCATCTGTAGAGCATATTTCAAATATTCTGAACAAAGTGTAGTTGTGATACTTCTACACTCATAAAAGTTCTGCTCAGTGCAAAGCCTGTGTAGAACCCTCCAACATCCATTACTTTTTGCTTTCAAATTCCCTTAACCTTTTCTAGCTCTTATTGAAACCTGGATCCAGCAGTCAGCAAGAGGGGGTGCAGGAGCTGATGTATCAGGTGGAGGAAACACGGATAGAGGAAAAACCAGCAGTCCTTGGCAATGGTAGCACATGTACAATGCCAGGGTGTGACTCAACTCCAGTCTCCACAATGTTCCCCCCCCATGCCGTCAGGGAAATGTAGCATCTCTGTCCTGAAGCACCTCTTCACATGTTGGTCGTTAAGTGGACAATCCCAGTAACTGCATTGGTAAGGGCACAGGTCATGTTACTGGACAGGTGCTAGTACAAGGCAGTGATGCCACACTGGGAGAAAAAGTGGCAGCCTGGGACCAAGTACTGAGGGACGGCTGCTGCCATGAGTAGGTGGGAAACCAATGGCAATTAGCATGGAAATTTTCCCATTTAGAGTTTGGGCCTGTGGGTGGGTGGCTTCAAACTTTCTCTTTCTGAGACAAGGATTTGGAAGTGCCTGATGATGATATGTCAGAATGTGCAAAGACAGGTGCAGAGCGAGAGGCATCTGTGCCGCTATCATGGATAGGGGATTGGGAAGCACATGGCACAGTGTAAGAGGCAGTGGCACCAATCATGAACCCAGGTGTTTGGCCCACCGAGTTGGGTGCTTAGATGACATGTGCCTGATCATGCTGCTGGTGGTTAAGCTCTTAGTGGTCAAGACCCTGCTCATCTTGGCATGGGTCAGATGTCGAATGACTATTTATTTTGTCTCAGAACTCTCTTTAAAGAAGTCCTAGACTGAGGCACACCTAATTTTTTGATGAATAAATTCAGTGGTGTCGGTGATCTGCGGAACAGTTGTCCGCCTTCTCCTTTTGGTTACCCCACTGCTTCTTCCTGCCTGGTTTGGTGATGCCAATCCCTCCCCCTCAGCTCTTCTGGCCACTTCTGCTTATCAGATTCCAAGGTTGGGTTAGTGACTTTGTCATCTACTACCTCGTCCTCCACCGTCGCACCCTAGAATCATAGAATCATAGAATCATAGAATCGTAGAGTTGGAAGGGACCTCCTGGGCCATCTGGTCCAACCCCCTGCTCAAAGCAGGATTCGCTAAATCATCCCAGTCAGATGTCTGTCCAGCCTCTGTTTGAAGACTTCCATTGAAGGAGAACTCACCACTTCTCGTGGCAGCCTGTTCCACTCATTGATCACTCTAACTGTCAAAAAGTTTTTTCTAATATCTAATCTGTGTCTCTTCCCTTTCAGTTTCATCCCATTGCTTCTAGTCTTTCCTTGTGCAAATGAGAATAAAGTTGATCCTTCTACAATGTGACATCCCTTTAGATATTTGTAGACAGCTATTAAGTCTCCTCTCAGTCTTCTCTTTTGCAAACTAAACATTCCCAAATCCTGCAACCTTTCCTCATAAGACAGGGTTTGCAGACCGGTCACCATTCTGGTCGCTCTTTTCTGAACTTGCTCCAGTTTGTTGATGTCTTTTTTAAAATGTGGTGCCCAAAACTGGACACAATATTCCAGATGAGGTCTGACCAAAGAGGAGTAGAGGGAAATAATGACTTCACGTGATCTAGACTGTATGCTTCTGTTAATACATCCTAGAATTGCATTTGCCTTTTTTGCTGCTGCATCACACTGTTGACTCATATTCAGTCTGTGATCTATTAGTATACCCAAGTCTTTTTCACATGTGCTGTCACTTAGCCCTATTCCTCCCATTCTATATATGCTTTTTTCATTTTTATTGCCCAGATGTAGTACTTTGCATTTCTCCCTGTTAAAAACCATTCTGTTAGTTGCTGCCCACTTCTCCAGTTTATTTAAATCTTTTTGAATCCTCTCTCTCTCTTCTCTAGTATTAGCTATCCCTCCTAGCTTTGTGTCATCAGCAAATTTAATCAGTTTACCCTCAATTCCTTCATCTAAATCGTTGATAAAGATGTTGAACAATACAGGGCCCAGGACAGAGCCCTGTGGTACCCCACTTGAGACATTCTTCCAACTGGATGTGCAGCCATTTACGACCACTCTTTGGGTCCGATCACTAAGCCAGTTATGAATCCACCTAACAGTTGCCTTGTCCATTCCATACTTAGTCATTTTTTCAATAAGGATTGTATGAGAGACTTTGTCAAATGCTTTGCTGAAGTCAAGATATACTATATCTACAGCATTTCCTTGATCCACCCAATCAGTGATACCGTCATAGAAGGAAATTAAGTTAGTCTGACATGACTTATTAGTTACAAACCCATGCTGACTCTGTTTAATCACTTCATTCTTATCCAGGTATTGACATACATGTTGTTTAATAATTTGTTCAAAGATCTTTCCTGGTATAGAAGTCAGACTCACCGGCCTATAGTTGCCTGGGTCCACCTTCTTCCCCTTTTTGAAGATAGGAACAACATTTGCTCTTCTCCAGTCTTCTGGCACTTCTCCTGTTCTCCAAGAATTTTCAAAGATTATGGAGAGGGGTTCAAAAATTTCTTCTGCTATCTCCTTCAGTACTCTGGGGTGTAATTCATCTGGACCTGGAGACTTGAATTCATTTAGGTTAGCTAAGTGTTTCCTCACTATCTTTCTGTTTATAGATATCCTGGTCCACCTGACTTGGTGACTTAAAGTGGCTTATCGGCATCATCTTCCTCCTTAGACAAAACATGCCATTCCCCATCATCATCTTCTTGTGGCAGTGGCTTCTCTAAGTTTTGTACATCACTAAACAGCATCTCTTCCTGTCCCTCTTGGAACATGCAGAGTGAGAGGTCACAATCATGAAGTGATGTTGTAAAGTGGAGTGGGATAACTAGTGTCATGGGACACAACATGGCAGAAGGAAAGAGGATCAATGGGAGGATTAAGGAATCCAGACTGTTGGCTGGTGAGACTGGACCATGATGAAGACTGGGTGGTGCTGCCAAGCATGCTGAAAGCATTATCTGCTATCCACCTGTTTGCTCTTCTCTGGCTTCAGAAGTGGTGTACCATGCCTCCCTGCAAAGTGGGACAGGAACCTATGTGTCTTGGATGGGCGTGTTTCTTGTGCTCCAGCAAAAGGCATAGTAACACCAGCCCCACATTCTCAGTGTCTGTGTGCACCATCATCAACATTTTCACTTCCCCATCTCTTACTGCATGCCTTATGCATTTTCTAATTGCTAGGTCTCTGCTAGATGCAGCAATTAGAGGTTACAGACCTGTACTTGGGGTTATCTCTACAGTGTATCACAGCACATGCACAAGTACTTATAGGTGAATGTAGAAACTGGGGTGAATCCTGTCATAAAGACTTTAGATGCGGTGAATCCTGTCAGCAATTCTTTAGATGTGGTGAATCCTGTCAGCAATACTTTAAATGTGGTGAATCCTGTCAGAAATAGAATATGTCTGTACAGGTTAGAAGTAACTTAGGCTTTTATGCCTGCAGGAGATCTTGAGGTAAAAACCTCCTCCACGTGTGTTCTGCTCTTTGAAGGCATCCCTCAGACTAAAGAACATTCTAGACTTGCCTGGAAAAACAGCTCCTCCTATTGACCATGTGACTAGGAGCTGGCCAATAGGAGACCAAATTCACATCTCAGATCCTTACAAAACAATAATTCAGTCATTGTACACTTTCACCATTAGATGGTGACAGATCACAGCAAATGAGAAATGCATTTCATCTAAAATGAAGGTGACTAGAAATGGAGAATTACAGCTCACAAATAATGTAGAGGGCCAGTTAGAGAGTGAGCAGAAGTGTACAGAAGCTACTCACAATTAAGTATTACTTAAAGGGACGGACACACTCTGGACTGGGTCACTACATAAGTATAATGGTTCAGAATCAGTATCCGTATCAGTGCTTGAGGACTCTGATTAGTTCAATTGTGTACACACAGCCCTTGACAAGCACTCTCTCCCTCAAATAAGAACTATCCCAAGTTGTGCAATTATGCCATTGTGCCGAGCATGGTGGTGCCCATCCTTTTATAACCCCTGGTGATGTAATATGGCCAGAGAATGACAGTAATGCCACTACCAAGATGGCTACGGCATTACAGTGTCTGACAGGTAATCCCCACATGCTTATTGGCTGTGTAACAGGCACCAAACATGTGGGACGAGGATTCGAGCACAGGCTATACTCCCCGAGTGCTGAGCACATCCAAGCCCCCAGATACTCAAGTAATATCAGAGTATCACTGAGCATGTTCATGCACTTTCAATTTGAATTTTGTGGACTATTGAAGCTCTGATTGTTGGAACAAATTGCAACATCTGGTATATTGTTTTAAAGTATTTTGTATTTTAAGCCCACAGTGCATTATTTTATAGGAAGTTTTTGGTGTGTCCACTAGAGGGCAGCATTGAGTTAATTAACGAGTCTTCCACAGAAACATTTTCAGTTTGGCCTTTTTAATTTAAAAATTAATTATTTGAAACAGATGAGCTAATTAAGATCATGAGCAACAGTTATCTTACAACATTTTAGCATTGTATAGATCTTGTTTAATACGCCTATATACACACTAGATTTCTGAATGTTTGAAAATAAAACATTCTTCAATTTTTTTATGTCCTTTGTATTTAAATTTCATAGGCTATGTTCCCACAATGAGCTATTGATTCTTTTTGGATGCTTTGTGTTTTTGCTGCATCAAAAACACAGCGTCTTCCAGTTCCAGCCAAGTGGATTTATAGAAATCTCATGCCCACTGTGCTTTTTTTTTTACTTAGCATAAACTGACCTGCAGAGCGTGTTTTAGATCTGCAAATGTCAATTTCTCTTGCAGGTACACAGTTTTATCCCCAGATTTTCCCTATAGACTTGCGTTTTAAGTGTGCTTACATGGTGGAAACACATCAAAATCAGCATCTACAGGTGCTTCTCACAAAATTAGAATATCATGGAAAAGTTAATTTATTTCAGTTCTTCAATAGAAAAAGTGAAGCTCATATATTATATGAAGACATTACACACAGAGCGATCTATTTCAAGTATTTATTTCTGTTAATGTTGATGATTATGGCTTACGGCAGTGTCTCAAATTTTAAAGTGAATGTGTCTAAATCGGAGGCACTGGACCTAAACGTCCCAGCACACATCGTCAGCAAACTGAAAAGGGAATACCCATTCACCTGGCCCAAAAATTATATCACGTACTTGGGAGTCAAAATAGGCAGAACAGAAAAAGAACTGATAAAGTATAATTATGATCCATTGATAGAACACGCAGCAAGTACAATTAGATCGTGGAGAGATTCGTACCTATCATGGACAGGGAGAAAAAATCTTCTAATGAGCCTGATACTACCAAAATTCACCTATATGTTTCAAATGCTACCTATCCAAATACCAGATTCCTATTTGGCTGGAGTTAATTCCCTTTTCTCCAAATATATGTGGAACAAGACGAGACCACGAATAGCTTTTCACACACTGACCCTGCCTAAGGCAAGGGGGGGAATGGGTGCTCCCGATATAAGAAAGTACAATTACGTCTCGGTGCTAACACGCTCAGTACACCAGATCCGAGGTTCACAAGATAAGCAATGGGTGACAATAGAAAAAGAGCTCTCACCTCTACCCATCAGACAGCTCTTATTGACCTTCTCTAGCGGGAGTTCCCTTCCTTTCTTTCCAAATCTACTTACCCGCTCATTACTAAAAGTGTGGGCAAAAACACACAGCATTCTGATACCCCCCTCATCACCAATATTAACGCTATCAGACATTGTAGTTCATTCTCTTGACACTTTGACTGAAGAAGCTCGGCCAGGGTTGAAAATCACAATAGACCAGTTGTTAACGGATGGAGTGCTTCCATCACTCCCAGAATTCTGCAAACTGCCCGGGTTAGCAAATATCAATTTCATACTATATTCTACAATAAAAGAGACATTGAAAAGAATACACTACAACGCAGATCTCACGCGCAAACTCACATCTTTCGAGACTCTATGCTCTAAATTAAATAAACCCACAAAAATACTATCCACTATATACCATGAGCTACTTCTTGTGGAACAATGCCTTAAGCGTGCCTATATAGTAAAGTGGAAAAAAGATCTAGGTTACACATTCTCACAAGAACAAGTACTTCATATATATAAACACTCCCATGGTCCGACTAAATGTGTTAAAACCCAAGAAAATTCCTATAAGATAGTGTCCAGATGGTATATCTCACAAACACAATATCAGGCTTGGCGGGTGAATCATCACATGAACTGCTGGAGATGTGGTACTGGAGAGGGCGACTATCTCCATATATGGTGGTCCTGTCCAGTTATAAAACGCTTCTGGGTGCTCACAGAAAATATCATACAAGAGGTAATGGGAAAGACAGCTATCCTAACACCCGAAATTGCTCTATTGAATCTTCCGGGGTGGCCGGGTAATAAGAAATTATCCATATTGGTTCATAACATAATAGCAGCAGCCAAACTCCTATTACCCACTTATTGGAAAACAGAATAATCCTACACACCAGCAATTGCTCTATAAGATAGATCAACTGTATTACACTGCTGAGTTGGTGGCAAACGTAAATCTCTCTCTAGCGCCATTTCAGGAGTCCTGGAAACCTTGGATTCTTTATAGATCAAACATCCACTCAGACTCGACGCAAGATGCCACCCAATGAGGACTTATTTACCCCCCCTCCCCTCCCTTCCCACTCTTTGCCTATTCTATTTTCCCTTTTCTCACTTTCACTATCTCTTACTCTTTTTGTTATTGTCCCAGGCAGCCATATTGGAAAAGCCGAATGTTGGAAATGAACCTGGGATACATGATTTGATACATATCGCTATTGTATTTTGAACTTCTCTGATGTCAAGCTATTATTTTCAGCATGGTTACATAACTACTATATGTTTGTTGAGCACTGAAACCCTAATATGTAATACTGTGCCATTACATTTGATGTTATGCTTTAAATTTAATAAAAAGAACATTGAAAAGAAAGATGATTATGGCTTACAGTCAATGAAAACCCAAAAGTCATTATCTCAGTAAATTAGAATACTTTATAACACCAGCTTGAAAAATGATTTTAAAATCTGAAATGTTGGCCTACTGAAATGTATGTTCAGTAAATACACTCAATACTTGGTGGGGGCTCCTTTTGCATCAATTACTGCATCAATGCGGTGTGGTATGGAGGCGATCAGCCTGTGCCATTGCTGAGGTGTTATGGAAGCTCAGGTTGCTTTGATAGCAGCCTTCAGCTCATCTGCATTGTTGGGTCTGGTGTTTTTAACAGAAAAAAACACTTGAAATAGATCACTCTGTTTGTACTGACTATATAATATAGGAGTTTCACTTTTTGTATTAAAAAACTAAAATAAATTAACATTTTAATAATATTCTAATTTTGGGAGAAGCACCTGTAAATACACTGTGTTCCAAATTATTATGCAAATTATATTTTTCTATGATTTTCCTAAATAGTCGGTACAAATGACAGTCAGTCTAATAAAAGTCATCACCGGTTAGAGTATACATCAAAATTTATTGAAGAAACCTCCCAATGATCTATAATAATAAATGCCCTAAGCAGCTTCCGGTTGTAACAACTTCCGTCCAGTTGTAACCGGTGACGTCACCGCACACCTCTTTCCATGTTAACCCTCAACACACACACTCCTCTCACCTTTCACCATCTGCACTCACGTCCACTCACTCTTTCACTCCACATACGACCCTTTCTCTCACTCCGTCTCTCATACTCACGCCGTCATCACCGCTGATCCACGATCCCCGCCATCCTGGATCCAGACGTCCTCCACGCCGGCGACATGTTCTTGCGGCGACGCCATTTTGGATCGGCGAAATCCCGCGATAGTCAAGATGGCGTCGCCGCAAGAACATGTCGCCGGCGTGGAGGACGTCGGGATCCAAAATGGCGTCGGCGAAATCTCGCGAGATTTCGCCGACGCCATTTTGGATCCCGACCGCATCCACGCCGGCGACATGTTCCTGCGGCGACGCTATTTTGGATCGGCGAAATCCCGCGATACTCAAGATGGCGTCGCCGCAAGAACATGTCGCCGGCGAGGACGACGTCGGGATCCAAAATGGCGTCGGCGAAAACTCGCGAGATTTCGCCGATGTCATTTTGGATCCCGATGTCGTCCACGCCGGCGACATGTTCTTCCGGCGACGCCATCTTAAATATCGCGGGATTTCACGATACTCAGGATCCAGGATGGCGCCGGCGGAAGAAGATGTCGGGGATCGTGGAGCAGCGGTGATGACGGCGTGAGTATGAGAGACGGAGTGAGAGAAGGGGTCGTATGTGGAGTGAAAGAGTGAGTGGAGATGGTGAAAGGTGAGAGGAGTGTGTGTGTTGAGGGTTAACATGGCAAGAGGTGTGATGCTATGGCATCCTCCCGATGCGATAGCATCGGGCCATAATCTAGTAACAGTATAATCTCCAAAATGAATAAGAAATCTAATTGCACTGTTCCAAATTATTAGGCACAGTAGAATTTCTAAACATTTGATCTGTTTTAAAGAACTGAAAATGCTCATTTGTGGAATTTGCAGCATTAGGAGGTCACATTCACCGAACAAAAAAGCTATTTAACTCCAAAACATCCTAACAGGCCAAGTTACATGTTAACATAGGAACCCTTCTGTGATATCACCTTCACAGTTCAGCATCCATTGAACTTGGGAGTTTTTTGGAGAGTTTCTGCTTGGATATCTTTGCATGAAGTCAGAATAGCCTCCCAGAGCTGCTGTTTTGATGTGAACTGCCTCCCACCCTCATAGATCTTTTGCTTGATGATACTCCAAAGGTTCTCTACAGGGTTGAGGTCAGGGGAAGATGGTGGCCACACCATGAGTTTATCTCCTTTTATGCCCATAGCAGTCAATGACTCAGAGGTATTCTTTGCAGCATGAGATGGTGTATTGTCATGCATGAAGAGGATTTTGCTCCTGAAGGCACATTTCTGCTTTTTATACCATGGAAGACAGCTGTCAGTCAGAAACTCTATATACAGTACTTTGCAGAGGTCATTTTCACACCTTCAGGAACCTTAAAGAGCCCTACCAGCTGTTTCCCCATGATTCCGGCCCAAATCATGACTCCTCCACCTCCTTACTGACGTCGCAGCCTTGTTGGGGCATAGTGGCCATCCACCAACCATCCACTACTCCATCCATCTGGACCATCCAGGGTTGCTCGACACTCATCAGTAAACAAGACTGTTGGAAAATTAGTCTTCATGTATGTCTGGGCTCACTGCAACCATTTCTGCTTGTGAACACTGTTTAGGAGTGGCCGAATAGTCTTATGCACCACAGCATGCCTTTGAAGGATCCTACACCTTGAGGTTCGAGGGACACCAGAGGCACCAGCAGCTTTAAATATCTGTTTGCTGGTTTGTAATGGCTTTTTAGCAGCTGCTCTCTTAATCTGATGAACTTGCCTGGCAGAAACCTTCCTCATTCTGCCTTTATCAGCACAAACATGTCTGTGCTCAGAATCAACCACAAATCTCTTAACAGTACGATGATCACGTTTAAGTTTTTGGGAAATATCTAATGTTTTCATCTCTTGACCAAGGCATTGCACTATTTGATGCTTTTCAGCAGCAGAGAGATCATTTTTCTTTCCTAAATTCCTTGAAACCTGTGCCCTGCTTAATAATGTGGAACATCATTCTTAAGTAGCTTTCCGTTAATTGGGCTCACCTGGTAAACTAATTATCACAAGCGTTTGAGATTGATTTCAGTGATCCAAAGAGTCCTGATACACAATAGTATCTATGAGTTTATTTGAAAAACAAAAATTACATCTTTATGACACTTAAATCCAATTTGCATAATAATTTGGAACACAGTGTATATCAATGAAATGATGTCAAAGCCAAACTCCAGGAAGTATCAAAAGTGAAGTAGCTTTGTTTGAAACATGACATATCAACAAGAGACAAAAACATGCGATAAAGGTGCATGTTAAAAAAATACACAGAAAAAAAAGCAATAAAAAAACAAGAAATGTTGCAGCATCAAAAACTTACCTAAAGCTCAGCTCTGTTTGCACCTACATTGTGGATTCCATTTATAAAAATAAGCTACTGTACATTGATCTACTAGGACTTTATTGACCCCAATGTGGAGCTTCACAGTCGATACAACCTCCAATGCAAATATGTACAGAGCATTACTATTCACATGATCTCTAGGGTTAAAAAGGGTTAAAAAAATATACAGAGGCCGTAAAGTTTTTAGACTATTATTGATGGAGCTGTTTTTTTGCAAGTCAAGTTGTAGATTTTATTTATTATCATTGCATTTTGCAAAATATTGCTTTTTTATGTTTGGTCACAATAAATAAAGAGAAAGTGTTTAGTTTTGTAGTTTTGGATTACTTATACTGAAAGTGCTGTTAATTTAGTAAAGACTTCAATTAACCAGTCAATGCAAATATTTAATGTTCGATCTTTGTTAGGTTCCATGTAAAATGCACCTTCGATCTTTACCTGTAGATGTCGCTGTTGGTGTATGTTTTCAGTGATGGCCTCGTAGATATCTAGGGTTCTGCATACACCGGCTGATACTGGTATAGGTATATAACAACAAGGTATTACACCAATGAATCAGACAAAGCATATATAAGTATAGGAAATGTATGAATTTGGTAAAAAATATTGTGTAACTGTATAAAAGAAAGTTCAGCCTCTTGATTATAAATGTTTTCCACTTTTTCGAGATCTCTGGTTGCTATCAGTGGTGGAAAAATATTGGACTATGTTATCACATGCCTGATAAACATATTTACCAAGTTTCCCAGTACTTTATCTCACAACTCCAACATTGTTTTTATTAAAAGCTACATCATGTATTGGTATTCTAGCAGTGTTGGTATATTTTAGGAGCACCAAAGACCCTACTGGATTTCCTCCCACAATGGATACCCCTGGATGTTATTGCCATTGTGACATCCTTAATTGAGCCACTTCCAAAAGCTCAGCCTATTTATCTTCAGGAGGTTAAAACAGACTAAACTGCCTGAAACTTCCAGCCGACTCCTAAACCACAAAATCAAAGCTGTGACAGTTTCTAAAATATGCCAAACCACACGCAACACTTACTTACAATTAAATCCCATTTACTTGCAGACTGGAACTAATGGAAAGAATGTATAAATTTGTGGCATTCCTGAGGCTTCAGACACCACAGAGGTACTGCACCTCCTCCTGAGGTGTGGTACCCCACCATCCAGGTAAGGTGGAGACTCCTAACCACACTCCAACACCTGCATCCCCACACCACAAAGTAGTGTAGCAAAGCACATTCAGCGGCTCCCTGCTTGGAGTATAGCAAAGCACCCATTGGTGGCTCCCTGCTTGGAACACGAAACGTGCTGGGAGGCGGGTGGAGTTAGTATATATTGAAAGAGCGGGAAGTTTTAGGGGTCTTTGAGGAGTCTGAGTTGGAGAGTGAAGAGTCAGCCAGCGAGCGTGGCTGAGTGGATTTACAGAGAAAGGGATGGATGGATAGATGGAAATGCTGCAGCAGATCCCAGTGACCTGGGTCTGCTGGCACAGGAAAGGAAGAGTGAGAGAGTGACAAAGACTGAAAGCCTAATTCTCCATAAGAAGGAATGATTAGTTCGGAACGTGAGGAGAAAAGAGAACACAGGACTTGGGTTAGAGGAGAACCCTTCCTAGAAGTTCTAAGTGCAAGGCCGGGGACTGGTCCCCGAGGTTGTATGGATACTAATGGTCCTGCAGCAGACACCGGAGGAAGAGAAGTAGTGACCACTTTATTCCCACACCAGACTTGGGGGCACAACAGCATCAGAGAAGTGAGCCGGGACTTAGTAGCAAGGAGTCCCCGAAGCAGGCTACAGCTGTCTGCCATACAAGTAGAGTTCATAGGAACATCTGACAGGAGGCACTCCAGTGTAACTCACTACTGAGAGTACTTAATTCTTAGGCGCTATAAGAGGAGACGTTCAGAGAAGGCACATGTTGGCGGAGTGTTGGAAAGGAGTGCTCCATCGGGCCTGGAGGTTTACTGAGTCCTGGACCCGGAGGACCCGGCAAGGAAGCGGGCACCTGTTTGCACAACAGACTGTGAGTAAAGCTTTGGAACTGCATGCCCTGGTGTCCTCCACTTATTCCTGCACCAACACATTCAGCACCGCTACTTCTCGGTGCCATCCATACACTGTCTGCGCCTATCCCTGCCTCTTCATTTACTACACTGCCTTGGGACTACAGCCCTGCCTGTGGAGGGCTACAACATCTTTGCTGCACCACACCATCAGTCCCAGAGGATCTGCATGCAGCGTCGGCTTAACACCTCTCTTGCCGAACACCACAGGTGGCATCACGAATCATCAATAGACTTTATTCCCCTTTTTCAATGGAGCCCAGGGCCACAGGCCGGGTCACAGCTGCCGTGACATTCCCTCATTGAGATCACCGGCCCCTTTACCGAGTACCCCATTGCCCTGGTGACTGAGGGCACTCCAAATTAGCAAATAGATTTTCAGGCAAAAGGAAAAGGGAAATTAAAACAACAGACAAACAAAGAGAGTGTGAACGCCCCAAAGGGTATTTGCATATGATGTCTTTAGGATGCTGATGCAGTTGTTTTTGTGGATGCTCCATCTTTTTCCTATTATTTAAACTATAACTTGTGGTGGCTTCCTAGCAGAAGAATGAACAACTTATTTATTTTAAAGGGAACCTGTCATGTAAAAAAACCTGCAGATATTGGGTTAATCTGCAGGATAATAGCATTCTGAACTGATTGGCACCCGCACTGAGAGCCCTGCTGCCAGGAGGAACTTAACTTTATTCCTCCTAGTAGACCTAGAATTTTGTTCACAAGTGTGGCCGGTCCGGCTTCAGTTCCGCTTAGTGCATAGTGAGTGGTCGCTGTAATCGCCCCTGGTGCTAACTGACAACTGACTCAGTTGTAAAGAGATGGGCATGCTGCCCGCAACCTGCAAAGAATCTGTGTTGAATCGATATAATGCATTGTTTGCACATTTAATGTTTTAGAGACATAATGAACACATACCCTATTGTAAGTATAATGTATATACATAAGATGGGGTACATAGTAAACAATGTTTTTTTATTACAGGAAGCTATTCCACCATTGTCAAGGTTTACAACAAATCGGGATGGTCCTAACCTCTAGTACCATAATCTTACCATGTGTCAAAGTGACGTCAATTCAAACAAGGGCCGAGATGGACCCGGTCTCGAATATAGATACCCAGCAAATAGGGGAACATTTTAAGCACAATGTTCAGCTCAAGAAAAGGGAGGCCACATATTTACCTGCACTAAGTACAGAAATCATGCATGCAAAAAAGGAGCATGCCCAGCCCTTATTCATGTCACTTTGACATATGGTAAGGTTTTATTATGAGAGGTTAGGAACATCCCGATTTGGATACACCTTGACGCTGGTGGAATGGCTTTTTTTTAATCAAAAATGGTGTTTACCCAGTACCCTGTATTATTTATATGCATTATTACATTTACTTCGATACTTATAGTAGAGTAAACATTTTGTCCTTATCTTTGGATTTTTACTGATTAATGGTCATTTTGCATGCACACCAACTTATACTCCAGCTATTTTTTTGTTACATTTACCATTTTGCATTGGTAGGTGATTGTTCCATGTTCTGCCTCGCAAACGGAAGTCAGTAGGCATCGACAGAGTTAACAATTGGGACTAGCCCAGGATGGGAGGAGTTTTGTGAAAAAACAGGGGAAGACTTCCTGGTAGAAACTCAGATCTGGCTCATCTTGCAGCTGTAGAAGACCTAAGATATGGCTAGTTAGCAGAGCAGTATGTAGTGGGTGTTCTTGTGGCAAGAGGGAGACCTGAGAGACAGAGAGTAAAAGTCGATGAGAATAAAGACACAGTGAGAAGCTGAATTAAAGGCAGGAGAAAGAAAGAACATGGACTCAGGTCTAGAGCAGAAAGCCCAACTGAATGGTGTGGGGTCTTAGAGCTGAGAAGTAACAGGAGACTGCAGTGAAGGAAAGCAAAAGGAAGATAATTTAGACAGTGTTGTAGTCATGAAAAGCAGTGTTTTCCAAGTGCTTCCAATATTGGAACACACACTCCTACGAGAGACTCATTGCAACGGAGAGGAGTCTATGACTCTTGCTGACTGGAATAGAGTGATGCTGTTGAGGAAGGGGGACGTTCACTGAGTAGTGTGCTGGGCTATGTTAAAAAAAGAGATGGTAACAGAGAAAGAGAGAGTGACTGCAGAAGAGAAGGAATGTGTGTGATGCTGTTCCATGTTACTAGAGAAACGTCCATGAAGATATATACCTTCCATCTTCTGTAGATAGATATTACTAAGTTATTCTTTAGTAAAAAGTAGTTGATTGTTGTGTAGTGTATTCTCACTTAATTAGCTCTGTAACATCCGGTCCGGGCCAGCCAAGTACAGCGGAATCATGTGTTCTGCAGAGGCGAATTGCTGAGACAGCTTAAGTCCACACACCCAGTCAGGAACTACATTTTCATGTAGTGTGCGGGGCCTGGAAGGCAAATACTTCGCCCACAACTACTGCCCCCACCACGTTGCACAGCATTAGCAGCGTGGATCTATGTCTGGGCACTGGGCAGGTTTAGAACGCTTTTAAACTGCAGATTGACCCCATATCTGCATGTTAATAGCATATTTAGCATTATAGCATGAATGCCTTTCTCCAAGCAGCACTTTCCGCATGTGATATCGGTTTATAACACAATCTGCTACAATAGCCAAATTCATCAAGTGTAAGTCTACGTATCGATACATGGGCCTAGTAGAAAATGGTGGATTTACACAGAAGTATGAAATGTCTTGGCTGTCAATTACAATTCTGGGGAAGGGAGAGAGTAAATGGACATGATTGTAGTAATATTCGAATAAAGATGGGGGCCAGAAGCATTCCAACCAGGGTTGTTACATTAGTAGTGTTTAATGGGGTTCTCCAACACCATATGCTGTTTCTAAAATGTGCTCTTAAAGCTGTACTTAACACAATTATGTCATCCAAAGTTTTCTTTCTTTACTTTTTTGTAGAAATCTAGTATCACCTCCTTAAAAATGTTTGTTTAAATGCTAGAACTATTCATGCTAGGGATGGGCGAATCTACTCGTTAGGACTCGTTACTCTGCGAGTAGTAGGGGACTCGCAGGACTCGGTACTCTGCGAGTTTCCAAGCGATTACTCGCACAGTAACGAGTCCAAAGTAAATCAATGGCAATCCTAGTTTTGGTCCATTTTGTATTCTACTCAGATTCTCAGATCAATGCTTTCTGCTTTCAGAGTTTAAATCCGAGTTTTGCTTTCAGAGTTTAAATCCGAGTTTTGCTTTCAGAGTTTAAATCCGAGTTTTGCTTTCAGAGTTTAAATCCGAGAGCATTCAGAGTTTTGCTAACTCGCTATCACTGTAGGATCATTTTTGACAGTCAATCCGGGTCCAGCAGCAGAGGAATCGCTGCAAACTCGCTTCCCCATTAATTAACATTGGACTCGCTAGACTCGCAACGAGTAGTGAGTCCTGCACTCGGACTCGTTAGAGTCTAGCGATTCCGAGTAATTTAGGATTCGCCCATCCCTAATTCATGCCCATCCTGTAGAATGTAAGCCCGAAAGGGCAGGGTCCTCTCCCCTCTGTATCAGTCTGTTATTGTTAGTTTGTTTACTGTAAGTGATATCTGTAATTTGTATGTAACCCCTTCTCATGTACAGCACCATGGAACCAATGGCGCTATATAAATAAATAATAATGCCTTTCTGTTCTACATTCCCTCCTGAGCTCCACACACTCCACTCCCACTGTTTCTCTGAGTAAAATAATCCTGCCTATCAACCATCACCATTGTCGGCAAGTGCAAAGCGCTATCAAAGCATGTCCCTCACCCACGTGTCTCTTTGTTGCGATTTCCAAACTGTGTCCTTCCTTCCAGTATCATTGTAACAAATGTTACTTCCATCTCTCCAATTCTCTTCCCTCTGTATGCCTTCTCTCTGTGCTGCAATCTCCCTGTAGAATTTTTGTCCCCTACACTCCAGGGTCACTTTATCTGAATTCCTTTGCAATCCCCCCTTCTCAGTTTGTCACCTCCTCTGTAATTCCACAGTAGGTTCTGTATTTTCTTTGAACAACAAAGCGGCGCTCCTTCCGCCTCTAGTGCAGTTGCCTACAATCATCTACCAACATCTTCCTATACACTCTGTACTCACTATTTTTATTTGTTTTTTTTGGTGGGATCTGTGACAACTTTTTTCCTATTGTGCTTTAGTGGGCATGCAGTTCAAATTAACATTGTCACATACACAGAAAAAAGAATAACTAAATGGTTGTAACAGAGAGCTCTAACAGAATGCCAGAGATGAAAGAGAACACACCATGCTTGTGTTGCATGCACACCACTCAATATATGAAGGCGATACAAAGCAAACATGAGTTCTTATGGGAATCCTTGGGAAATCTTACTCAGGGCGCCCATTAATTATAATTCTTCACAGCAGAGGGGAGGTAACGATTTACAGGCACACAGCTATGACACAGTTCTGAGCTGAAGTTGATCACAAGGGTTTTATTCAAGCTTTTTTTATCACACAGAATCATCTCTCTTCATGCAAGGCTTCATCAACAATTATGAAAGTCTCTTCACAGATAATTTGCAGAACTGTACATTGCTCATGTATTGGGGGAGGAGGATGAGTCCGGTGCTGTCGCTCTCTCACCTCTATCTTGAGGTAATAAAGATGCTCCTGGCTTTCCTGACTGCTTCTAGGATTACAGCAATCACTTCTATGGAAGAACTGGCCTATACTGTACATGTTCTCTGATTTCAGTCTGATAGGAGACTCTCTAACACACCTTTCTCTTGCTTCTCCAGGACCCAATAGCAACTTTCTTAGTATCTCTTGGTCTGAGCTAACCACTCCCTGTCTGCTATAACCATTTTAACTGCTATAGTTGCTGGATGAATCTAAATCAGCAGTGCAGATTCAGTCTGTCACAGTTGGAATAAACAACTGGCTCTTGCTTAGTAGAATTAGATCAGACCAAATGTGAAGTGGATGTCACTGATGACATTGGGTTTCAGGAAGAAGAGGTGGTGTAATTAGCAGCAGCCCACTTCATGGTCATCAGTGAGTAACATATCTGCTTTAAAGGGAGTCTGTCAGTAGGTTTTTGATATGCAATCTGAGGATACCATGAGGTAGGGGCTGAGATGCAGATTTCAGGGATGTATCACTTATTAGGCTATTTGCTGTTGTTTCAATTCAATTAATGTTTTATCACCTGGAGATTATCACTGCACAGACCATCTCCCTTGTGTCAAGTGGTTCAACCACACCCTTTCCTCTGATAAGCAACTC
The DNA here is from genome assembly GCF_039654945.1 of Dendrobates tinctorius. Lineage (NCBI taxonomy): Eukaryota > Metazoa > Chordata > Amphibia > Anura > Dendrobatidae > Dendrobates > Dendrobates tinctorius. Next base: position 89,822,615 of record NW_027361728.1, on the reverse strand, counting down.
GCTGTCAATAGAAAATATACATAGCTGGTTGTGACCTGGGTTAGCTTTCTGAACTCTTCTACGTGTTACATCTAAAAACTTTGATTTTATCACAGCTGCTTCACTCAGTAAACTAAGGGAAATATTCTTGGAATCAGTGTTTCTTTCCCTAGATTTCTCAGTTCAGATTTGTTTTTTATTCATTTCATTGTGCATTCAGTGCATATATGGGTGTGACCGCCCTTTTTCTGAGCTGGGAAAGCCATCCAGTCTGGCCTAAGCTGTTACTAGTGGTTCAGTCGCTCGACCCTTATTCACATTCACGCCACTTGGCAAGTGAAAAGGTTTTAAATACTAGAGTAGGGACTGTCCCACAAGGGTTGCCGTGACGTGGCGGGATGGCTTGTACATTATTTTGATCAAAATTATGTTTACTAAATACCCTTATTATTATCATTACCTTTATGCATTATTTGCAGTATATTTTTTACTTTTTAGTTATATTTGTGTTTTTTGCTTTTTGTTTTCTCTGGTTAATGGTCATGTGTTAATATGCACTTACATTGTGCATACGCATTAACTTACTTTTCTCAGTTCAGATTTGTTTTTTATTCATTTCATTGTGTATTCAGTGCATATATGGGTGTGACCGCCCTTTTTCTGAGCTGGGAAAGCCATCCAGTCTGGCCTAAGCTGTTACTAGTGGTTCAGTCGCTCGACCCTTATTCACATTCACGCCACTTGGCAAGTGAAAAGGTTTTAAATACTAGAGTAGGGACTGTCCCACAAGGGTTGCCGTGACGTGGCGGGATGGCTTGTACATTATTTTGATCAAAATTATGTTTACTAAATACCCTTATTATTATCATTACCTTTATGCATTATTTGCAGTATATTTTTTACTTTTTAGTTATATTTGTGTTTTTTGCTTTTTGTTTTCTCTGGTTAATGGTCATGTGTTAATATGCACTTACATTGTGCATACGCATTAACTTACTTTTCTCAGTTCAGATTTGTTTTTTATTCATTTCATTGTGCATTCAGTGCATATATGGGTGTGACCGCCCTTTTTCTGAGCTGGGAAAGCCATCCAGTCTGGCCTAAGCTGTTACTAGTGGTTCAGTCGCTCGACCCTTATTCACATTCACGCCACTTGGCAAGTGAAAAGGTTTTAAATACTAGAGTAGGGACTGTCCCACAAGGGTTGCCGTGACGTGGCGGGATGGCTTGTACATTATTTTGATCAAAATTATGTTTACTAAATACCCTTATTATTATCATTACCTTTATGCATTATTTGCAGTATATTTTTTACTTTTTAGTTATATTTGTGTTTTTTGCTTTTTGTTTTCTCTGGTTAATGGTCATGTGTTAATATGCACTTACATTGTGCATACGCATTAACTTACTTTTCTCAGTTCAGATTTGTTTTTTATTCATTTCATTGTGCATTCAGTGCATATATGGGTGTGACCGCCCTTTTTCTGAGCTGGGAAAGCCATCCAGTCTGGCCTAAGCTGTTACTAGTGGTTCAGTCGCTCGACCCTTATTCACATTCACGCCACTTGGCAAGTGAAAAGGTTTTAAATACTAGAGTAGGGACTGTCCCACAAGGGTTGCCGTGACGTGGCGGGATGGCTTGTACATTATTTTGATCAAAATTATGTTTACTAAATACCCTTATTATTATCATTACCTTTATGCATTATTTGCAGTATATTTTTTACTTTTTAGTTATATTTGTGTTTTTTGCTTTTTGTTTTCTCTGGTTAATGGTCATGTGTTAATATGCACTTACATTGTGCATACGCATTAACTTACTTTTCTCAGTTCAGATTTGTTTTTTATTCATTTCATTGTGCATTCAGTGCATATATGGGTGTGACCGCCCTTTTTCTGAGCTGGGAAAGCCATCCAGTCTGGCCTAAGCTGTTACTAGTGGTTCAGTCGCTCGACCCTTATTCACATTCACGCCACTTGGCAAGTGAAAAGGTTTTAAATACTAGAGTAGGGACTGTCCCACAAGGGTTGCCGTGACGTGGCGGGATGGCTTGTACATTATTTTGATCAAAATTATGTTTACTAAATACCCTTATTATTATCATTACCTTTATGCATTATTTGCAGTATATTTTTTACTTTTTAGTTATATTTGTGTTTTTTGCTTTTTGTTTTCTCTGGTTAATGGTCATGTGTTAATATGCACTTACATTGTGCATACGCATTAACTTACTTTTCTCAGTTCAGATTTGTTTTTTATTCATTTCATTGTGCATTCAGTGCATATATGGGTGTGACCGCCCTTTTTCTGAGCTGGGAAAGCCATCCAGTCTGGCCTAAGCTGTTACTAGTGGTTCAGTCGCTCGACCCTTATTCACATTCACGCCACTTGGCAAGTGAAAAGGTTTTAAATACTAGAGTAGGGACTGTCCCACAAAGGTTGCCGTGACGTGGCGGGATGGCTTGTACATTATTTTGATCAAAATTATGTTTACTAAATACCCTTATTATTATCATTACCTTTATGCATTATTTGCAGTATATTTTTTACTTTTTAGTTATATTTGTGTTTTTTGCTTTTTGTTTTCTCTGGTTAATGGTCATGTGTTAATATGCACTTACATTGTGCATACGCATTAACTTACTTTTCTCAGTTCAGATTTGTTTTTTATTCATTTCATTGTGCATTCAGTGCATATATGGGTGTGACCGCCCTTTTTCTGAGCTGGGAAAGCCATCCAGTCTGGCCTAAGCTGTTACTAGTGGTTCAGTCGCTCGACCCTTATTCACATTCACGCCACTTGGCAAGTGAAAAGGTTTTAAATACTAGAGTAGGGACTGTCCCACAAGGGTTGCCGTGACGTGGCGGGATGGCTTGTACATTATTTTGATCAAAATTATGTTTACTAAATACCCTTATTATTATCATTACCTTTATGCATTATTTGCAGTATATTTTTTACTTTTTAGTTATATTTGTGTTTTTTGCTTTTTGTTTTCTCTGGTTAATGGTCATGTGTTAATATGCACTTACATTGTGCATACGCATTAACTTACTTTTCTCAGTTCAGATTTGTTTTTTATTCATTTCATTGTGCATTCAGTGCATATATGGGTGTGACCGCCCTTTTTCTGAGCTGGGAAAGCCATCCAGTCTGGCCTAAGCTGTTACTAGTGGTTCAGTCGCTCGACCCTTATTCACATTCACGCCACTTGGCAAGTGAAAAGGTTTTAAATACTAGAGTAGGGACTGTCCCACAAGGGTTGCCGTGACGTGGCGGGATGGCTTGTACATTATTTTGATCAAAATTATGTTTACTAAATACCCTTATTATTATCATTACCTTTATGCATTATTTGCAGTATATTTTTTACTTTTTAGTTATATTTGTGTTTTTTGCTTTTTGTTTTATTATGCTGCACTGACAGATTCCCTTTAAGTTGCCTGATCTACAGTATCTCTAAGAAATGTTTTATATTTTGGTTTAATTTTCTGTCATTCCAAAGGACCTTCATTATCAAGCACACTATTTTATATGTGATATTACGCTAAATAGTTGGCTAATATACAGTGGCTTGCAAAAATATTCACCCCCTTGGCTTTTTACCTATTTTGTTTCATTACAACCTGTGTTTAAATATTTTTGGAATCCAATTTGTGTGTGATGCATCAGCACTAAATAATCTAAGTTGGTGAAATTAAGTGAGAAAAATAAAGGCATAAATTAAATTTATGGTATCAAATAACTGAAAATTGGCATGTTCATATGGACTCACCCCATTTGTGATGAAGCCGCTTAAAAATTCTGATGCTAGCAATTACCTTCATAAGTCACATGCAGGGCTGCAACTAGGAATTTCAGGGCCCCATACTGGCAAACTTTTCGGAGCCCCATTGTAGGGCCACCCAGGCTCCACTCCAGCCCCACCTCCATCCCTCAAACCATCCACAGTCCCACTGCCTTCTCATGGAAAAACTCCACTTCTGCATCACATCCTCACCAATCACACATTTACAGTTCCCATCACCACATACATAGCCAGCACAGTAATCTAGAGCACATTCCCCAATTTTTCCCCAACCTCTATACTACGGCAGATGAAGAAAAAAAGCGACCATGTTGCCCTGAACAGAGACATGATCTTTCCTCTCCCATGCTGAAAACAGTATTATCAAAAGTAATATCCTTTAATTAGACCCTTCAGTAATAATATCCCACATTCTGGACCCCACATGTCCACCCATTCTGCCTCATATCTTTCCATACTTCCCCATGTCTCTCCATATTACCCCCCATAGCCATCTATAATAGTATAATGTACCCCATAGTCATATATAGCAGTATAATGCAACCCCATAGTGGTATAATGTACCTTATAGTCATATATAGTATAATGCACCCACAAAGTAGTATAATGTACCCCATAGTAATATATAGTACAATGCACACACATAGCAGTATAATGCACACCCATAGTGGTGTAATGCACCCACATAGTGGTATAATGCACCCCCATAGCAGTATAATGCAGCCCTATAGCAGTATAATGCAGCCCTTAGTATAATGAATCCCTGCAGTATAATGCACCCCCATATAAGTATAATGCACCCCCATATAAGTATAATGCACCCCCATAGTAGTATAATGCACCCTATAGTAGTATAATACAGCCCCATAGTGTAATGCCCCCCATAGTAGTATAATGCACCCCATAGTAGTATAATATAGTGCACCCCCATAGTGGCATAATGCACCCCCCATATGGGGTATAATGAAGCCCCATAGTAGTATAATGCACCCTATAGTAGTATAATGCACCCCATAGTATAATGCACCCCATAGTAGCATAATGCACCCTGTAGTACTATAATGCAGCCCCATAGTATAATGCAGTTCTATAGTATAATGCAGCCCCATACCAGTATAATACTCCCCCACAGCAGTATAATGCTCCCCAATATGAAAACAGGGGAACTACAGGAGTTTTTTCTATAACATTGCAAAAGTTTTATTTAAATATCCAAAAAACCACAAACCACACACACAAGTAAAAGTGAATGTGCTCATTTAGACACCACAAAGGGGCAAGAGCCCAGTCCCAAAGCACCCCGATGTGCGTTTCGCTGCCATTACGGCCATTTTCTCAAGGGGAGGTGTGCTAGAGGTTGAGCAGCAGGACCTTAAGTATGCATGGTGATTAGGTCAGATTCAGGTGACCGTCACCTGACCCATACTGCTGTGTGATGATGGCGCATGCGCTGATCCCCGACCCTCCCATATCCACATCACCCGGCGATGCCCCACCTGCATGCAAGCGAGGTCTGCGTCCCCGGTCACAAAACCTGCAAGAGCCATGCCGGATGTCACTGGGCGGGAGCAGAAAGATGATAGGCGCACACGCACCACAGTGCTACTGGATCACCATCTCATTAACCCATACTATCACGTATGCAAAAGGATTTTTTTATGCAGACATAGTTGCCACAATAAAATCATATCTTTGGGTCCACTTCTTGAAATAGTGCTCCACATGGGCCTTCTTTAGTATTGCATGAGATGTTTCTATTTCTTTTATGGCCATGCTTGTAAATTCTTTATCAGGACGTCACGTCTCATCCATATCATGAAGCAGCACTCGTTACAGTCCTTTTATAATATTGTACAAAATATTTCCATTCCTTTTACGACTTGCTTATAGTTTCTTAAACAGGGCATCCCATGGATTCACTTAAAGGTACCTGAACAGGTACAACAATTTTCACTAAACAATAGAAAAAAAACAATTAAAATCATTAAAACAACACACCATTAAAATTATATGCAAAATGTAAAGGGATTTTGTAACAAGCAAATCAATTTACAAAAAGGGGCCAAAGTTCAGGTAATCATTGAGGCCAGCCGGCTTCATGGTGCCCAACGTGATGATCCATTTTAATTCACATTGAGCCAAAAGTTTTTTAACGTTGCCGCCCCACATTCCAGTATGGATAATTTCAATCCCCCTCACCATAAATTTGGTTGGGTCGCAATTATGAATTGCTCTAAAGTGGAATTGTTTTTAGCTCTGAAACATCTTGTGCTGTTCTCGCCGCCACAATATCCCGCACGTGTTCCCTCACCCGTGTTCTCAATTCTCTTGATGTTAACCCAATATAAATTAAATTACAGCTACATGTAGCATAATAGATTACATTCATGCTATTGCATGAAATGTATTCATTAATTAGATATTCTTTCGAGTTATCAGCTGAAGAGAAGGATCCACTGCATAGGATATTGGGGCAAGCTACACAATGTCCACACTTAAAGAACCCCCTAACTTGTCTAGTGTGTCCAAATAGATTCTGTTTGGGTGCCACATAGTGACTTTTGGTTAGCAAATCCTTTAAATTCTTGGATCTAAGGGGTATCATCAGAGGTCGATCTGATAGAAAGGATCCAAGAGAGGGCTCACTACTTAAAATCGGCCAATGTTTCTGGAAAATTTCCCGCATTTTATGCCATTCATGATTATATTCAGTAATGTAACGAATAGTATCACTATTGTTTTCATTTTTTGATACTTTAGGATATAATAGCTGGTCATGTGTCGTTGATTTAGCACGATTGTATCCCTACCTAATACATCTCCCACTATAGCCACGTTGTTTAAACCTCTCCCTCAGGTCAGAGGCCTGTGCCTCAAAACGTTGGTCTGTTGAACATATCTGCCTCATCCTCAAGAACTGTCTGACCGGGACGGCCCTAATAGTGGCTTGGCAATGTGCTGATTCTGATTCTGCATTTTCTAGTGCTCCCTAATAGTAGAAAAAAATGCACCCCATAGTAGTATAATGCAGCGTCATGATATAATGCACCTCATAGTGGTATAAGGCAGCCTGATAGTTGTATAATGCACCCCATATTAGTATAATGCACCCCCATAGGGGTATAATGCAGCCCCACAGTAGTATAATGCACCCCCTTTCCCTTCCTCCCCCCACCCCCATAGTATAATGCACCCCAATACCTGTATAATGCGTGTATAATGCACCCCATACCACGACTTTACATAAAAAGATGTTTTTAATTACCTGGCAGAGCTCCAGTCGTATCCGCCTTCCGATTCAGATGAGGCACGCAGAGTCGTTCTGGAGTATGACAGCGACATATGGCAATGTCACACGTCAGTGACATGTGCGCTGACATTAGCTGCCAGCCTTTGATTGGCTGGCGGCTGTTAACTGTTGCAGTGCAGGAGAAATCACCTGCACAGGAACAGATTTTAAATGATCGTGAGTCGGAGGACGCGTGATCAGTTAATGAAGCAGAAGGATCCTGCCATTGGGGCCTGGTGATCAGAACAGAGGGGACCCGCTACGCCATATGCCCCATATGACAGTAAGGGAAGTAATGTAAGTCCAGCTGTGTGCAATCTAAGTATCACATGGTCTGTCAGTATATACACACCTTTTCTGAAACACCAAAGAGGTTGTAACTAGTGTTGAGCGATACCATCCGATATTGTGAAATATCGGATCGGATTGGATCGGACCGATACCCAAAAAGTATCAGCTATCGCCGATTCCGATACCGGAAACCAATGGAAGTCTATGGGACAGAAATATCGGAATTAAAAAAACCCTTTCTTTCCTTGCACATCCAGTTCGGGAGGAGGGAAGAGTGTGGGCGGTGCGTAGGCGGACACTGTGCGTGCCTGTGTGTGCGGGAGGGGTCTGTACGGGCCTCTTGAGGGTCTGTACGGGCCTGCTGGGGGTCTGTGCGGGCCTGCTGGGGGTCTGTGCGGGCTGCCGGGGGTCTGTGCGGGCCTGCCGGGGGGTTGTGTGTGTGTGCAGGCATCGTCCGATGGGACTACAAGTCCATCGGGCGATGCCTACTACAATGACAGTGATTGACACATTAGCCAATGATTGGACAGTAGTAGTCCCATCATCCGGCTAATGTGTTGAATGTAAAAAAACCCATACATACTACATACATACTACATATATACAACATTCATACAACATACATACATGCATACTACATACATACTTCATATATACAACATTCAAACAACAAGTCAGTGTTGGGTTATAAAGAATATCCCAACCTCTGATGATCTCCTGGACCACCATCAAACCTGTTATCATCAAATGGAAAGAACATGGTACCACAACAATCCTACCACGAGAGGGCTGCTCACCAAAACTCTCAGTCCGGGCAAGGAAGGGATTAATCAGAGAGGCAGCACAGAGACAAAGGGTAGCCATTTATCTGCAGAGTTCCTAAGCATAGACTGGAGTATCTGTCCATATGACCACAACAAGCAACATAATCCATAGAGGTGACCATTAAGGAAGAGTGGCCAGAAAGAAGGCTTTACTTATGCAACAAAAATTGTAAGGCTCATTTTGAGTTTGCCAAAAAGCATGTGCAAGACTCCCCAAATGTATGGAGGAAGGTGCTGTGGTCAGAGGAGACCAAAACTGAACATTGTGGCCTCAAAGTCAAATGCTATGTCTGGCGCCAAACCAACACAGCTAATCATCCTAAGAACACTGCCATGACTGTTGTTGGGTGTCCCGGGACAGGGGGCTCCTTCCCTGTCCCTAAAGCTAGGTGGAGCCCTAGCTTGACCTACTCCCCAGAATACTTCTGATGTTGAAGATGCCAGGGTCACTTACCTTGCATTAGCATTTGAATCTGCCCAAAGTCTGTACCCTTCCCCCATTCACCGAAGAGGGGAGCAGCAGTGTACCATAATACACCAACCAGACTAACAAGGTAATGCGAACAGGTGTAACAAAAAATACCAACCATACAAATATATTCAGACATTCCACAGAGGATTGCACCGGGGAGTGGAGAATGGGGTTAAAACAAAGCAGGAAAAGAAAGGGAATTTTCAAACATTCAAAACCTAGCAACAGGCGCAGATAAATCCACCATTATCCAATAACAACCAACAACAACCTCCAGCTATGCAGCATATGCTATCCTCTGACAATGAGTGCTAACCACATCTCAGCTTATATAGGAGATGAGAGTAGCTAACAGTGCACAGCTGAGAGCCTTACTGCAGGAAAGCTTCCAGGAGCTCTCAACTGAGCAGATTAAACCCTGCACTGCCAAAAGAAATTTGCACTGTTTAATATGAATCTGAAGAGCTTTTAATCAGTGCAGGAGTAGGAGAAATCACATGCTGCAGTCTTCTGGATCCTATCTGTTGCAGTAAACCTGTGACAAACACATTCACCACAGTGAAACATGGTAGTGGCAGCATTATGCTGTGAGGATGTTTTTCTGCATCAGGGACTGGAAAAATGGTCTGAGTTGAGGGGAAGATGGATGGTGTGAAATATAGGGATATAGGGATATTCTTGTACAAAATCTGTTTTTCATTCAGTGTCTTGACGTTGGGATGGAGCTTCACTTTTGAACAAGGCACTCGCCCAAAAAGCAACAATCAAGTGGTTTAGGGGGAAACATGTAAATGTTTTGGAGTGGCCTAGTTAAAGACAAGATCTTTAACTAAAAAAAATGACGTGGGGTCCCCCCTATATTTACTAACCAGAAACTAACTAAACAAACAGCTGTGGACTGATTTTAATAGCCAAAAAAGGCGCCATGGATATTGTCCCCCTCCAAAAACTAAGAACATCAGCCCTCAGCCTCCCCTGAAATGGTGCATTCATTAGATGTGCCAATTCTGGTGCTTAGCCTCCTCTCTTTCCACTTGACCTGGTGCGATGACAAGTGGGGTAATATACTTGATGTTGATGTCATTTGTTTTATGGCCACTGACATGCCCAGGGGTTAGTAATGGAGAGACGTCTATAAGACACCCCCCATTGCTAAGCCCATTGTCAAATTTAATAAAGACACAGAGTAAAGTTCTTTAATTGAAATATACACCAAGTCCTTTATTTGAAAAAAAAACTATCCGACCCTCTTTTACCAATTTATTCTACAAAAATAAAAAAGCAAAGTTATGCTCACCTTTCTGCCCATAATCCATTAATATCCATGTCCCACGATGAAATGAATGGTTTGGTGAGCACTCAGATCAGTTATGCAACTTCTCACCTTGCTAGCCAGATCAAACTGACCTGAGCTTGAGAAGTGCTGCCTGTGACTGGCGGTAACCTTAATGTCATCACTGCCAGTTACATGCAACCATGTTCTCGCGCAATGTTCTTAGTCAAATAGGAAGAATTATTTAACTTTATAAATTCATAAATCTTCAAATAAAAACAACGGGCCTTTCACCAACAAAATGGTATACATACGTGGTCAAAATTGTTGGTACCCCGCGTTTAATGACAGAAAAACCCACAATGGTCACAGAAATAACTTGAATCTGACAAAAGTAATAATAAATAAAAAATCTATGAAAATGAACAAATGAAAATCAGACATTGCTTTTCAGCCATGCTTCCACAGAATTTAAAAAAAAAAAATAAAATTCATGAAATAGGCCTAGGCAGAAATGATGGTACCCCTTAACAAGGAACATGTTAAATCAAGTTGTGTCCACTAATTAGCATCACAGGTGTCTACAATCTTGGAATCAGGGAGTGGGCCTGTATAGAAGGGTGCAGATACTCACTGTGCTGTTCGGTGACATGGTGTGTATCACACTCAACGTGGACCAGAGAAAGCGAAGGAAAGTGTTGTCTCAGGAGATTAGCAAGAAAATAATAGACTAACATGTTACAGGTAAAAGTTATAAGACCATCTCCAAGCAGCTTGATGTTCCTGTGACTACAGTTGCATATATTATTCAGAAATTTAAGCTCCATGGCACTGTAGCCAACATCTCTGGATGTGCCCGCAGGAGGAAAATTGATGACAAATCAAAGAGATGGATAATACGAATGGTAACAAAATAGCCCAGAAAAACTTCTAAACAGATTAAAGGTGAACATCAAGCTCAAGGAACATCAGTGTCAGATCGCACCATCCCTCGTTGTGTGAGCCAAAGTGGACTTCATGGGAGACAACCAAGGAGGACACCATTGTTGAAAAAAAAATCATAAAAAAGCCAGACTGGAATTTGCGAAACTACATTTTGGCAATCCACAAAGCTTCTGGGAGAATGTCCTATGGACAGATGAGACAAAAATGGAATATTTTGGCAAGGCACATCAGCTCTATGTTCACAGATGGAAAAATGAAGCATATCAAGAAAAAAACACTGTCCCTACTGTGAAACGTGGAGGAGGCACTGTTGTGTACTGGGGCTGCTTTGCTGCATCTGGCACAGGGTGCCTAGACTCTGTGCAGGGTACAATGAAATCTCAAGACTATCAAGGGATTCTAGAGAGAAATGTAGTGCCCAGTGTCAGAAAGCTTGGTCTCAGTCGCATGTCATGGGTCTTGCAACAGGATAATGACCCAAAACACACAGCTAAAAACACCCAAGAATGGCTAAGATGAAAACATTGGACTATTCTGAAGTGGCTTTCTATGAGCCTTGACCTAAATCCTATTGAGCATCTTTGGAAAGAGCTGAAACATGCCATCTGGAAAAAGCAACCTTCAAACACGAGACAACTGGAGCAGTTTGTTCTTGAGGAGTGGGCCAAAATACCAGTCAAGAGGTGCAGAAGTCTCATTGACAGTTACAGGAATCATTTGATTGCAGTGATTGCCTCAATAGGTTGTATATTAAGTTAAGGGTACCATCATTTCTGTCAAGGCCTATTTCATGAGTTTTATTTTTTTTTCAAAGTTCTGTGGAAGCATGGTTGGAAAGCAATGTCTGACTTTCATTTGTTCACTTTCATAGATTTTTTATTTATTATTACTTTTCTCAGATTCAAGTTATTTCTGTGACCATTGTGTTTTTTTCTGTCATTAAACGAGGGGTACCAACAATTTTGACCACGTGTGTAACCGAAAATAAAACAGTCTCTCAGATGTTTAGGCTCACTTATCTGCAGTAGTCTCCAAACTTAATTAGTATTAGTTGCAACTGCCCAAGGCAACAGAGGTATTTCCTCATCTACTCTCAGACAATAACCAAGGCAGCTGAACTGCCTTAAATAGCCCTCTCTAATCTTGGAAATGGAGATATAGGAACTGACAGTCCCACCCAGCTCTTGTAGCATTAAAAAAAATTCTCTGCACTAATGGTGCTGGAACCTGCTCCTCTGGGCTCACAACACCAAGGTCAACCACGTTGGTGACACATATCTTGCATCCAAATCTGTTCAGCTGCCACCTTACACTGGATAAACAGTACTGTTTCACATATCACAGTATTACAAACATTTCCACAGTATGGGTAGGTTGAAATTCTGGATGATTTTTTTTATACAACCAGAAAACTAGGACAATTTTTTTCTCACTTAACATGAGTACACAATCCTTTTTTTTACAGCAGCAGTTATTATTCATTTACAAGACCACTTACAGTTTCCTGTATTACAGAATTGCAATGCACCCTAACTTAGACTACTGTTGCGTCTGAATTTTTGCGCACCAATTAACCTGAATGGATGAGTCTCACCCGAGTTATCGAATAATGTAATGTAATGGAGTGTCATTCTGTTTGCAAAGCCACTGTATCTAATCCTATAGTGAAAATCAACTCCGGTCACAAAGGGAGCGCAAAGGACATACAGTTGTGGCCAAAAGTATTGACACTCCTGCAATTCTGTCAGATAATACTCAGTTTCTTCCTGAAAATGATTGCAAACACAAATTCTTTGGTATTATTATCTTCATTTAATTTGTTTTAAATGAAAAAACACAAAAAGAATTGTCCTAAAGCCAAAGTGGATATAATTCCACACCAAACATAAAAAAGAGGGTGGACAAAAGTATTGGCACTGTTCGAAAAATCATGTGATGCTTCTCTAATTTGTGTAATTAACAGCACCTGTAACTTACCTGTGGCACCTAACAGGTGTTGGCAATATCTAAATCACACTTGCAGCCAGTTGACATGGATTAAAGTTGACTCAACCTCTGTCCTGTGTCCTTGTGTGTACCACATTGAGCATGGAGAAAAGAAAGAAGACCAAAGAACTGTCTGAGGACTTGAGAAACCAAATTGTGAGGAAGCATGAGCAATCTCAAGGCTACAAGTCCATCTCCAAAGACCTGAATGTTCCTGTGTCTACCGTGCGCAGTGTCATCAAGAAGTTTAAAGCCCATGGCACTGTGGCTAACCTCCCTAGATGTGGATGGAAAAGAAAAATTGACAAGAGATTTCAATGCAAGATTGTGCGGATGTTGGATAAAGAACCTCGACTAACATCCAAAGAAGTTCAAGCTGCCCTGCAGTCCGAGGGTACAACAGTGTCAACCCATACTATCCCTCGGCGTCTGAATGAAAAGGGACTGTATGGTAGGAGACCCTGGAAGACCCCACTTCTTACCCCGAGACATAAAAAAGCCAGGCTGGAGTTTGCCAAAACTTACCTGAAAAAGCCTAAAACGTTTTGGAAGAATGTTCTCTGATCAAATGAGACAAAAGTAGAGCTTTTTGGGCAAAGGCTTCAACATAGAGTTTACAGGAGAAAAAAAGGGGCATTCAAAGAAAAGAACACGGTCCCTATAGTCAAACATGGTGGAGGTTCCCTGATAATTTGGGGTTGCTTTGCTGCCTCTGGCACTGGACTGCTTGACCGTGTGCATGGCGTTATGAAGTCTGAAGACTACCAACAAATTTTGCAACATAATGTAGGGCCCAGAGTGAGAAAGCTGGGTCTCCCTCAGAGGTCATGGGTCTTCCAGCAGGACAATGACCCAAAACACACTTCAAAAGCACTAGAAAATGGTTTGAGAGAAAGCCCTGGAGACTTCTAAGGTGGCCAGCAATGAGTGCAGACCTGAATCCCATAGAACACCTGTGGAGAGATCTAAAAATGTCAGTTTGGAGAAGGCACCCTTCTAATATCAGGGACCTGGAGCAGTTTGCCAAAGAAGAATGGCTAAAATTCCAGCAGAGCATTGTAAGAAACTCATTGATGGTTACCGGAAGCGGTTGGTCGCAGTTATTTTGGCTAAAGGTTGTGCAACCAAGTATAAGGCTGAGGGTGCCAATACTTGTGTCTGGCCCATTTTTGGAGTTTTGTGTGAAATGATCAATGTTTTGCTTTTTGCTTCATTCTGTTTTGTGTTTTTTCATTTAAGACAAATTAAATGAAGATAATAATACCAAAGAATTTGATTTGTGTTTGCAATCATTTTCAGGAAGAAACTGAGTATTATCTGACAGAATTGCAGGGGTGTCAATACTTTTGGCCACAATTGTAGATGAGATGGCTAATTCAATCTTTGTTTATTAGTATCCACAACTTTGTTTTGACAGAACAACTCCGTCTTCATCAGGTGGCAATTAATATGATAATTGCCACCTGATGAAGACAGGGTTGTTCCGTTGAAACGCGTTGTGGATACTAAAAAACAAAGATTGAATTAACCATCTCATCTATGTCCTTTGCACTCCCTTTGTGACCGGACTTGATTTTCACTATATCGTCCATTCATCTTCCGAGGTACCCAGCTGGAGCTGCAGCAGACTTTGCCCATCTCCTCCTAATTGACCGCCAGCTTGGCGCTCCTCTCAGACCATCTAATCTGACATTACCTGCACTGTATCTAATCCTGCCATGTGTGATATTGTCAGTGATAGTGTTAAGATTCCCTGCAGAATACATACACTAACAGATGCAAACAGCACTGTTTCCTATAATGGAGTGGACATTTAACAGTCTGACTCCTCTAACTGTAAAGAACCCTTTCCTCATCAAAGGAACAACCCTCCATCCAAAATTCAAAGAATCTGCAATTTGAAATGTGCAAATGGCAAAAAAAAAATAAATAAAATGGCTGCTGCTTTGCACATTGCAAAAGATTGAATAAGCCACAGAACTGAAAAGTTTCCAGAAGCCATTTTTCAACACAATGCCAGCCCGCCTTTTGCTCAAGTTACTGAGAGCAGCCTGCATGGTCTAAAAGTGACAACATGGTGTGCAGCCTCTCCTGACTTATCTCCCATGAAGCAAATCTTGATTGTCGTTGGTGGGCAATAGCAAAGCTAATTGCCAGTAGAAAATCTTGATGATTCAGCATGGCAAAACAATTGTCACAAACCAATAATAATATCATTGATCGCATGCCAAGGCTTGTAAGTGTGCGTACTTCTGCACATGGTAATAATAATTGATGTTGAATAAGCAGAGATCATTTGTAAAGTTTGTTTACATTTCTTTATCATAAAGTGTACATATCATTAACATGTCTATCAATTCCATAATTTCCAGAATTCCGCGACTTTTCCATTTTGGTGTTGCAATTTCAATATTGAGTACTGTATTTATTATATATACACACACAATTTAAATACACAGTATATTTGACTACAGTATATGAGACTACAGTACATGCGCACGCAAAAAGATCTTTTTATACTTATATAGATGCTGTAGTAATGCCAGGTATGCTAGGGTTAAGTCCTAGCACTGCAGGATTTAATTAGATGCACCTGGCTAGCTTTGACTAAGAACCAGGAAATATGTTTACCTTGTGTCTGTTTGATGTTGAGCAGAGTGGAGTATGTTGAAGCTGATGATTGACCAACCAGCCATAATGTGAGCTGTGGCAGGGAGAGAACCAAGCCAGGGTCTCTCTCTGAATGGAGACTGCATGGGTCACTTAAAAAAGCTGAGTAGTCTGTGTGTTGGAGCAGCAGAGTAATGTGTGGAAGTTGAAGCCTGTTTAGTATGAACTTTGCATGGATTAAAACACTTCTGCTAAAATGCCTCTAAATGCAAGGACAATGAGGACTCGATTCATGAAAACCAGCTTTAGTCATTCCGGTCCTAATGAGGAGATGTGCTGGAGTCCAATGCTAATGATTTACGAAGAGGCATAAGTGAGGCGTATTTGATTTTTCAAAGGTTTGTATACTGGAATACTGGCATGGACAATGATAACGTCATGATGATTGGAGTGGCCATTGGCTCTCCTGACCCGAGTGTGACAGCTGCATAATAATACATGCAATCAGGTTAGGAGAGCCAATTGCCAGTCCGAGCATTGGGATGCAATCATAGTTTGTGTTATACTGCCTTCTGACTGCTCCCTCATTGTGTAGTTTAGCACTGCAGTAGTACATCACAATCAGGCAATTTTCTATCTTGGTTTTTATTTTTTTTAACTTTTTTGCTAGTGCTCTTAAGAGACTTGAACTGGCAGTCATCTGATTGCTTCTAGTATGGATAGCAATACCACAGTATTGGTGTATGTAGGCCACGGGCTTGACATCACAGAAGAAATCACAGGATAGGCACAAGGGCATTTAGCCATCCCCCGACTATTATAGTAACTCATTAGTTCTGAATTTTTGCATCACTGGAAGATGATGGGCAACCAAAGTATCTGGATTGCAGCGTCCAAATGCTGCTGTCAAAAATTGGTTGGCAATATTCTTTGTAAGAGTGGCAAGGTATAAGAGCAATCAAAGAGAACATGGGTGCAGGACTTCAATAAAATGGCGCTGGAGGCGGTGCATACGCAGATCGAGATTTTGGCTCAGTAAATTTTTCACTGACCTGAAATCTCATTCTGCGCAAGCACCAACTCCGGCACCATTCTATAGAAATCCCGTCACGATGCACACAGAAGCATAGAAATTGTATGAAAACGTCACATGGTGAGTATTCAACATCCACTGAGTGGATCCCTTCACATCAGGTATCAGATTAATCAGCATCACAGCGCCATAATGGCCATGCCTTTAATTTATATGGCTAAATCCTACTGACAAGCTCTCTTTAAATTATGAATTTTAAAGAACCTTAAAGAATGTTTATCTACTGGAGACTTTCATTCAGACCATGGAAAACCACTTTAAGACATGTTTATTTAAACAATCCTACATTCTTTGACTGAAAAGTGACTGACTATTCATTGCCCTCTACTGCCTCCTCTACTCAGAATATCATTACATTCCTCCTGTTTCCAAAATGGCCAGAACAGTGACACGCGTAAGTCTAAACCACACCTTCCCTACTTTTCCTATTACATAGCACAAGTAAGACAGCGAATACATTTAGAATTACAGCTCCACATAACACTTTGGTGGCCATTTTGGAAGCAGGAGGAAAGAATCGCAGATCTGAGCAAAGGAGGCAGCAGGAAGCAAAAGGAAGACACCAGTGACTGTATATGACAAACATACAGAAGTCACAGGGTAAAATCTTTAAATCAAGTATTTTATCAAATTTTTAAATTGTCTCTTCAGAGAGGAAGAGGACTAGAACTCTAGTGCCACCTAATGGAAGTAGAAATCCTAAAAGTCAATGTCGACTCTTTAAGAAGCCTTGTTACATGACTCAGGATAAAAGCCAAAACCAGAATCTCAATTTGTAGACACTGTGTTTTGTGTTACTGCCCCTCATCAGTGCAAGGTGTGAGATTTTGTTTGGCTATGTAAGGCTGGTTTCACACTTGCGTTTTTTTGCGCTGTTTTTTAGCGCAAAAAACATGCGTTTTTTCCCCTATCTTTTACATGGGTGCACATAGGTGCGCATACACATGCGTTTGTACACGTTTGTATGCGCATGTGTTTTTTTGTAGTGTGCGCTCGGGCGCACAAAATGCATCCTGTTGCATTTTTTGTGCATCCGACTTGCCCCCAAAAAACGCATGCGCACGCAATCCGTTTTTTTACAGCCAAACACCTATTATAGTCTATGGGTGCGCATACATGCGCATGGTAATAAGATAATACTTTAATCATCCCACCATGGGGAAATTCAGAGCATTACAGCAGCAAGGCAGGAACAAGTACAGATACAGATGCATAAAGGCATTACATTGACAGTAGGTAGGTACATATACGAAAAAAAAAAGAAAAGATATAACCGGACTATCACAACTTTGGATCTATCAGTTCACTGTTTGGGTCGTTCTCCGTTTTTGACAGTGCTGGTTATACAGCCTAACTGCAGCAGGAAGGAAGGACTTTCGATAGCACTCCCTCTCACATTTAGGATGAAGTAGCCGGTCACTGACAGTACTGCACATCTTTGTCACGGTCTCATGCATGGGATGGGAATCATTCTGCACCATGTAGCTCACCTTGGCCAGTATCCTCCTGTCGCCTACTTCCTGAACTGGATCAAGGGGGCATCCCAGGACAGAGCTGGCCCTTCTAATCTGTTTGTCCAGCCTATTCCTGTCCCTGGTTGATATGCCACTACCCCAGCACGCCACACCAAAGAAGATGACTGATGCCACAACAGAGTTGAAGAAGGATGCAAGGAGTGCCCACCTAACTCCGAAGGCTCTCAGCCTTCTGAGCAGATAAAGCCTACTGTAGCCCTTCCTGTACACTGCATCCAAGTGATGGGCCCAGTCAAGCTTATTATTGAGGATCACACCAAGGTACTTATAGGTGTCGACTATCTCAATGTCATTTCCCTGTATGTTCACCACTACTGGTGGATTTTTTTCCTTGCGAAAGTCCACCACCAATTCCTTGGTCTTCCCGGAATTAATCCTAAGGTGGTTCCTCTGACACCACTCCACAAAAGCTTGGTTAGTATCTCTGTACTCTCTTTCATCTCCTCCTGTGATGAGGCCTACTATTGCAGAGTCATCAGAATACTTCTGCAAGTAGCAGCTAGATGAGTTGCACTTAAAATCCGCAGTGTACAGTGTGAAGAGAAAAGGGGCAAGAACTGTACCTTGAGGTGCCCCTGTATTGCAGGTCACCGTGTCTAACATACTGTCCCGAACCTTTACAAACTGAGGTCGGTTTGTGAGGTAGTTAAGGATCCAGGTGGAGAGTTGGAGGTCCACGCCAACAAGGCCCAGCTTGTCTCTCAGTAGACCTGGCTGTATGGTATTAAAAGCACTAGAGAAATCGAAGAACATTATTCTCACTTCTCACAGTGTTCCCAGGTTTCTCCAGGTGAGAGAGAGTCCTATCTAGAAGGTGGATAATGGCATCATCCACACCAATGCCCGGCCTGTAGGCAAACTGGAGAGGGTCCATATCCGAGCTCACTAGAGGACGGAGACATGTGAGAACCAATCTCTCTAGTACCTTCATCAGGTGTGATGTCAATGCTACAGGTCTATAGTCATTAAGGTCTTTCGGATAAGGTTTCTTTGGAACTGGTACCACACACGATAATTTCCACAGTTGTGGCACTATACCTATTCTCAGGCTCATATTGAACAGACATGTAATCATCTCACTCAGCTGGTGCCCGCAGGTTCTGATTAGCCTTGCACTGATGCTGTCAGGACCTGCAGCCTTCAAAACTTTGATCTTATCCAGTTCTTTTGCAACCTGGGTACTTGTGAAGAACAGACCCTGGCTCAGTTGACAAGTTGCAGCAGGGGGTGAGGTTATTGTAGCAGAGTGGTGTGAATGGTATGTAGGGGCAGGAGCAGCCAGTGTGTGATTAAATCTGTTAAAGAATAGATTAAGTTCATTAAGCCCCTCTTTATCTACAACCATCCTGGAGACAGTCTGTCTATGCCCAGATATAGACTTTAGACCCTCCCAGACTTCATGAATCCTTTTCTGTGACAATTTCAGTTCAATCTTTCTCTTATAATTAGCCTTTCCCTGCCTGATTATATTCTTCAGATCTTTCTGCACCTCTCTCAGCCTGCCCTTGTCACCTGATCTGAAGGTCAACTTCTTCTCTTTGAGAAGAGCCTTTATTCCGGGGCTGATCCATGGTTTATTGTTAGAGAAGCACCTCACTACTTTTGTGGGTACCGTGTTGTCTACACAGAAATTAATGTAGTCCATTATACAGTGTGTGAGACCATCCATGTCATCACCTTAGGAATCTTGCAGCACATCCCAAGTGGTTGTTTCAAAGCAGTCTCCCAGAGCATCATCACTCTCCTCAGTCCATATCCTCACTGTGCGAGTGACAGCAGGTTCTCTCTGTACAAGTGGCTTGTACATGGGTTGGAGGTGCACTAGATTGTGATCCGATCTTCCAAGGGGCGATGGGGCTGATGAGACATATGCCCCTCTCACATTGGCAAAGAACAAGTCCAATATTTTGTTGTCTCTAGTGAGGCTGGTAACATACTGTGTGCAACCGGGTAGTATGGATGCTGGAGACACATGATTGAAGTCTCCCAAAACCAGAAGGAGTGCTAGGGGGTGAAGGGACTGCATCATGCTCACTGTGGATTGTAGGACCTCAGTGGCGGCATCAGCTTTCGCAGAAGGGGGGACATATGCAGCTATCATGATTACATGCAATAGTTCCCTCGGTAAATAAAAAGGTCTCATGCCCACAGCTAATAGCTCAATGTCCTTACAGCATGTTTGCTCTTTGACCACGATATGCCTAGAGTCACACCATCTATCATTCACAAATATCGCCAGCCCTCCGCCTTTCCTCTTACCGCTCTCCCTTGTCCTGTCCGCGCGAATGAGTTTAAAGCCATCCAACGAGACAACAGTGTCCGGAGTACCTTCAGTGAGCCAGGTCTCTGTAAACAGCAACATACTGCACTCCCTTAATTCCCGATGATGTCTGGTCAGCGCCGACAGTTTGTCCATCTTTTTCCCGAGTGACCTCACATTGCCCATAATGACGGAGGGAAGAGCAGGTCTATAGCGCCTTCTTCTAGCTTTCCTGAGGGCTCCAGCTCTGCAACCTCTTCTCTTAGTCCTCCTTATTTCTGGTAGAATGTCCTCTGGTCTATTAGCAGCATGCTGCCTTGCTGTATCCCTAAGCAGCAGTATAGCTTCTCTGGAGTAGACAATAGGGTCTTTTTCAGTTCCTGGATTTCCCAACACAATAGTTCCAAGTATAAACAAGGTAAAAAGTCCATCGAAGGTCCAGGTCCTCTTATGGTTTTCCATAGTGCAATGTCCTTTGGAGTAACAATAAAAAAGAGAAAGGAAAAATAGAAAAAAATAGAGAAAAAAGGAGAGCAAAGAAGGAGCTACTGTAACAGGCTGCCACTCCAGCGGCGCCAGGAAGTGAAAAAAAAAATGCGCATGTATGTGCAAAAAAAACGCACCCAAACCCGCAAAAAAATGCACACAAACGCATGATGCGTTTTTTATGTGTGTTTGCACTGCGCAAAAAAACGCAAGTGTGAAAGTAGCCTAAGAGGACCGGGATCTAAGAAGCATTGCTTCTCCTTGCGGAGAGTGACATATTAAGCATGCCGAGATGAGGAGACTTAAAGCAGCAATGCTCCTCTGGGAAATATGCAAATTGTCTCTTTAGAGAGGAAGAGGACTAGAACTCTAGTGCCACCTATTGGAAGTATCAATCCTAAAAGTCAATGTCGACCCTTTAACAAGTCTTGTTACATGACTTAGGATTATAGCTATATTTCCCTGAAGAGCCATGCGGCTTTAAGTTTCCTCATCTCAGCATGCTTAACAAGTCACTTTCTGCAAGGAGAAATGATACTTCCCGGATCCTGAAAAAATTTTTAAGAAATTCACTAAGTACTGCAAATTTCCATTTGATTAAGGTACAAAAAAAACTCATTTATAAATGTCATTTGTACGCGACGATCTCCATGGTATTATATTAAGTTTTGAAAATTGAGCAGAAACCTTACAAACAAGAAGCTATTTGATTTTAATCAAACAGTGACAGTTCTACCTGTACTGTGACCTTTTAGTGTCATTTCTCATCTGAATCTACCCGTAAGCATGAAGAACTATGTGACATTTGGAATAAAATCTGGAAATTTTGGACTGATGGCTAAGGGTGATCTTTATTTTCACATATTTTATGCATAACAGAGATGAACGGCAGTAAAAAGAGAGAAATTAGATAGTAGTTAGACTACTGAGGTGTTTTTAGTCTCTTTTGTTTCCTCAGACAAAACGTTTAAGTGTGCAACTAGAGATGAGAAGATCAGGCAAAATTTTAATTTGTTTGCACACTTTTTCCCAAGAAATTTGATCCAGGGAAAAGTTATTCTCAAATTTTAATGTTCCTTATTGTGCTCTGAGGTCTCTCTAAACCACAGAATCTAATAAATGTAGCATGTAAAAACTAAATATAAAAATCCTTATACTCATCTTACTACTCACATCTCTGATCTTTCTGCTCCTTATCATCACCGGTAAGGTCCTTACCATATCTTGAGATCTGTGCCGCTCGCATTGAATTATCCATGCCTTTTACACTAGGGCAGTCCTTCTGGCTTTGATGGTGCCTGTGCGGTGCTGAGCATGCTCCTGTAAAGTCACGCCACACACTGTAATGTTATGACACCACAAACTTTGGATGTTTTGAAGATGCAGTGAGGACCAGACTTGTAGCATGTTCATTTCTGAGTGCAGCCCATTTATTAAATTGAGATGGTTAAGTGAAAGGATACAGTGTATATCTGCCAAAATGTTGCTTATCTCAGTTAGGAAAGTGTGTTGAGTAGCTGCGACCATATGCAGTATTGTGAAGTAAGTCAAACCTGATGATTTTGGAGATACTAATCTAATATATAAAACTGAATGTGTGTATGTATGTATGTGTGTATGTCCGGGATTGGCATCAGCACCGTCGCAGCTACAGCCACAAAATTTTGCACAGTCACACGTCTGGACCCCGAGAGCGTCATAGGCTATGTTGTGAGGTGAAATTTTAACCCCGCGCGTTCCAATTCACTAAACAATTTTGCCCCTAGGTACATAATGGGGAAAAAGTGTATGTATGTATGTGTGTATGTCTGGGATTGGCATCTGCACCGTCGCAGCTACAGCCACAAAATTTTGCACAGTCACACGTCTGGACCCCGAGAGCATCATAGGCTATGCTGTGAGGTGAAATTTTAACCCTGCACATTGCAATTCACCCAACAATTTTGCCCCTAGGTACATAATGGGGAAAAAGTGTATGTGTGTATGTATGTGTGTATGTCCAGTATTGGCATCTGCACCGTTGCAGCTACAGCAACAAAATTTTGCACAGTCACACGTCTGGACCCCGAGAGCGTCATAGGCTATGTTGTGAGGTGCAATTTTAACCCCGCGCATTCCAATTCACCAAGCAATTTGGCCTATTATTCTTATCATTTCTATGGTGTTATCGTCCTTCTGTAAAACTGGAAATAACACAATTTATTACCGTGCCAACAAAGACCACCCTCTGACACAGACTGCAGGGGGAGCCCAGTATCACACAGGATAGGATTAGATACATGGCTCAGCAGTCAGTATCACTCAGGATAGGATTAGATACATAGCTCAGCAGTCAGTATCACACAGGAGAGGACTAGACACATTGCTCAGCAGTCAGTATCACACAGGATAGGATTAGATGCACAGTTCAGCAGTCAGTTTCACATAGGAAAGGATTAGATACACAGCTCAGCAGTCAGTATCACACAGGATAGTATTAGACATACGGCTCAGCAGACAGTATCACACAGAATAGGATTAGATACTTGACTCAGCAGTCTGTATCACACAGGATAGGATTAGATACACGGCTCAGCAGTCAGTATCACCCAGGATAGGATTAGATATACGGCTGAGCAGTCAGTAACACACAGAATAGGGTTAGATACACGGCTCAGCAGACGGTATCACACAGGATAGGATTAGATACACTGCTCAGCAGTCAGTATCACACAGGATAGGATTAGATACACAGCTCAGCAGTCAGTATCACACAGGATAGGATTAGATACACAGCTCAGCAGTCAGTATCACACAGGAGAGGATTAGACACATGGCTCAGCAGTCAGTATCACACAGGATAGGATTAGATACTGTACACAGCTCAGCAGTCAGTATCACACAGGATAAGATTAGATACACAGCTCAGCAGTCAGTATCACACAGGAT
This sequence comes from Dendrobates tinctorius, assembly GCF_039654945.1. NCBI lineage: Eukaryota > Metazoa > Chordata > Amphibia > Anura > Dendrobatidae > Dendrobates > Dendrobates tinctorius. The sequence goes on along the minus strand of NW_027361728.1, from coordinate 89,798,834 downwards.
AGGATTAAATACACAGCTCAGCAGTCAGTATCACACAGGATAGGAATAGATACATGGCTCAGCAGACAGTATCACACAGGATAGGATTAGATACACAGCTCAGCACACAGTATCACACAGAATAGTATTAGATACATGGCTCAGCAGACAGTATTACACAGAATAGGATTAGATACATGGCTCTGCAGTCAGTATCACACAGTATAGGATTAGATACACGGCTGAGCAGTCAGTAACACACATGATAGGATTAGGTACATGGCTCAGCAGTCTGTATCACACAGGATAGGGTTAGATACACGGCTCAGCAGATGATATCACACAGGTTAGGATTATATACACTACTCTGCATTCAGTATCACACAGGATAGGATTAGATACATGGCTGAGCAGTCAGTAACACATGATAGGATTAGATACACAGCTCAGCAGACATTATCACACAGGATAGGGTTAGATACACAGCTCAGAAACAGGATGTGCCAAAGGAGAGGACATTTTAATTCCAAGAATTCCACTTATTCCATCTGATTTGTTTTTTGATTTTAAACGTCACCAGTTTCCATTTCAACTGCTATTTGCAATGTCCATTAACAATGCTCAGGGACAGTCCTTGAAAGTAGTAGGGATCGATTTGCAATCTCCATGCTTTTCTCATGGTCAACTTTACGTGGTCTGTTCAAGAGTTGGAACTGCCAAAAATCTGTTCATCTTTGCACCGAAAGGAAAAAACAAAAATCTTGAATGAGTTGAAAATAAAATGCTATCAATACTTGGGTAAGCGTTTAGTTAATTTGTGTTGCAAATCTGTAGTGTTGAATATATGATGTGAAATGTTTTTACAGTATGTGCAATATAATCATTATAATTTGTAATAACCAACCACAGTTGGTTACTATGCCCAGGCAACGCCAGGCTCTTCAGCTAGTATCTAATATAATGTATATGGCTACTGTCATGATCCATGCTGGATCATGACAGATAAAATGCACTAGTAACCTTTTTTTTCCTTAAGCTGTGGTGCTTAGAGATAGTTTTGCCCCCGGTGGCCATTAGGGTCATTGCACTGTGGTGGTTTCAGTTCTAGTTTTGCCCCCGGTGGCCATTAGGGTCTTTGCACTGTGGTGGTTTCAGTTCTAGTTTTGCCCCCGGTGGCCATTAGGATCATTGCACTCTGGTTTCTTTAGTTTAGTGCATGTGATTATAAAGCAGGTGTGATTGCTCTGGCTCTGCTAGAAAAGAGTGTCAGGTGTTGCAATCACTGTTGGTGATAGCGTCTTTTGGGATTCCAACCACGGTGAAGGTGTCAGCTGGCTCTGAGGTGTCAAGCCACTGCAAAAAATGAATCCGATGATTCACTCTGCTGCCTGGTGCTGCAGCAGAGTAAGATAAGAATTTTTGTGTTTCCCCTGTTTGTATTTTTCCCTGGTGTGTATTAGTACAGCGGTGGGGCCAGTGCCTGCACCACCCAGCTCCCTAGCAAGGGATAGGTGTAGGGTGTGCTAGGGTGACAGGTATCCTGATCAGCGCCTGGTGCGGAACCTGCCTAGGGATCGTTAGGAGTGGAGGGACACGGACTCAGGGGAGTGCAGGAGGTCGCCATGTCCCTGTTCCCTATCGCGGGGCCCACCGTTGTAACTGTTGCCCCATTCCCCGTGTCTTGCTGTTTCAGTTACACGTGCCATGTCTTGTCGTTTTAGTTACCGGCCTATGGGTCGTGTCACACAGGACAGGTCCACGTGACAGCTACCTCTAGACTATATCCCATCATCATCTGTTGAATTTCAGTGTCTGATACTGTAATTCCCCTGGGAAATACGCCACTGCCAGAGGCTTATGGAAGCTGATTACTCCACATTCCCTGCGCTGAACACATGCACATCTGAGCATGCATGTGTATTGGCAGTAGGTCAGGAGAGACAGCAGTCTAAGGTTTATGGTCTTTTTAATGCAATTTTTTCCATCCACTACCATGCCTCCATTAGAGCCATTATGATGCCCATGAATCCATAATTGTAGGAGGGGTTTCGACTCAAGTGACCCCATTTTCGCCAAATTTGCTTCCAATGGACACAGATAACTGGATGAATACAATGGCTCTCCACTCTACCATTCACTCTTTGCCTAACTCTCAATGCAACAAATGCAATTTTATCAATATATTTCAACTGCTGCCCAAAGTCACACACATGGCACAGACCTGAACAGTTCATTTTGGGAATGGGATAAGTGAATAGTTTTTATATAGCCAATGAACCATACCGTTTGATTATGACAATATGAGAGAGCCTATGTGATAGCATCATAATGTGTGTGGGTACTGTGGTGGCATCATATGTGGGGGCACAGTGATGGCTGTGATGCGCCCCAGAGGCCGTGGGATACTCGGTACCGGGCCGGTTAACTTCAATGGGAAATGTCACAGTGGCGGTGGGGTCCGTGGCCCCAGGTGGTCATGTAAAAGGGGTAGATTTGAATGAGAATAAAGTTTATGAAATGATTTGTGACTCCACCTGTGGTTTCTGGTCAATATGACCAGCGCTGCAGTGTTGCTTCTCTGGGACAGGTGTTATGGGCAGCAGTGTTGTTAAAGCTCTCCACAGGGAGAGCTGTAGTCCCAGGGCAGTAGAGTTGATTTGGTAGATGGTGAAGTAGTGCAGAGAAGAAGATGTAGCGGAGCTGGGTGAGAGGTGCAGAAAAGGAGACTAATGACTCAGTTGAATGCAGTTCCAATGGGCTTTACTCACAGTCTGGTGCACAGAGATGCTTGCTTCAATGCTGCGTTCTCCAGGTGAGGGGTCCAGACAACTTCCAGATAAGATGAAGTACACCCTTCCAGCGCTCCCTGTCAGTATGTACCTTTCCTAGCCGTCTCCAAACTATATGCTGCCTAAACTCCTTCCTTCCACTCCAGCACTTCACGGTTATCGTTCTGGGCCAGCAGCTGCGAATCCTGTTCAGACAACTCCTTACCATTTCTATGATTCTATATAGCTGCCTTTCCAGTTGGACTAACCGTGGTAGGGGCGATGGTCCATAAAGTAACCAAAGCTATCGGCTTGCTAGTAGCACCCTGAGGAATGCGAACTAGGCTAGGGGCCGTTCCCTTGTTGTGGCCGGGTTTCTTCCTCCACCTGATGGCGGTCAGCATGGAACGAGCCCCACGTGATACACTTTCCAATCGTGTCTCTAGAAGAACCAATCCTTCCTACAGAGAACCTTCCGTATAAATCCACTCCATCCGGCAACTCCTGGTGCAAGTCAGGAGCTGCTCAGAACTTGTCCGTCTACTTCCCTCCCTCTGAGGGAACTAACCTTGCTTTCTATCCTAGTATTCTCCCTCCCAACTACGCTCGCCCACCTTCCAACACTCTTCGTGTTCCAAGCAGGGGGCCATTAAGGGTGCTCTGCTACACTATTGGCGTGTGTGGGTGTTGGAGTCTGGTCAGGTGCATCCACCTTACCTGGTTGTGGGGTACCACACCTCTGGGTGAGGTGCAGTACCTCTGTGGTGACTGGACCCACAGGGGCGCCACAGCTGCATAATGCATTGTGGCCATTGTAGTTCATATTGTGAGAGGAATTCATTGCGGGGCATCATAACATGTGAGGGGTATCAAACTGTATTTGTGGGATCATAAAACTATGAAGGTAATGTATTGTGGGGACAAAATACTCTTTGGGTCATAGTGGGTGGGAAAACTAAGGGGTATCACAAGGTGCACTATTTCCACAGTTGTAGCCAAAAGTTTTGAAACAGACTCAAATTTGGTTTTCAGAAAGTTTTCTGCATCAGTTTTTATTGTGACAAATATAATTAACGCTAAAGTGTTAGGAAAAGTGTGCAGATGAATAGCAAATGTAAATAAATCATTTATTGGTTCAGCAAGAACTTCAAAGAGAGAAGCCCTTTTTTTAGAGGATGTCACAATTTGCACTTTTGCTGTAAAGTCCCATGATATCTATGTATCTCCTCATTCTCATCCTGCTGCCTTTTCAATGGGACACTCCTAAATACACAGTGGGGAAAATAAGTATTTGATACACTTCCGAGCTTGCAAGTTTTTCTACAGTACATACAAAGAATGGCAAAGTCTGTAATTTTTAATAAAGATACACTTCAACTGTAAGAGACAGCATCTAACAATAAAAAATAGAAAATCACATTGTATGATTTTTAAATAATTAAACTGCATTTTCTTGCATGAAATAAGTATTTGATCACCGACCAACCAGCAAGAATTCTGACAGATTTGTAAGTGCTCTTTAAGAAGGTCCTGTACTCTGCACTCATTACTTGTAGTAACTGTACCTGTTTGAAGTTGTTCCCTTGATAAAAGACACCTGTCAACACACTCAATCAATCACACTCCAACCTCTCCACCATGGCCAAAATTGCAGACCTGCACAAATCTGGGATGGGCTACAGGACAATAGGTAAGCAACTTGGTGAGAAGGCAACAACTATTGGCACAATTATAAGAAAACTAGCTGAAGAGCCCTGCGTTGCCTGGTAATAGTAACCAATTGTGGTTAGATATACAAATTACAATGATTACATTGCACATAAAAACATTTCACATTATATATTCAACACTACAGATTTGCAACACAAATTAACTAAACGATTACCCAAGTATTGATAGTATTTTATTTTCAACTCATTCAAGATTTTTGATTTTTCCTTTCGGTGCAAAGATGAACAGATTTTTGGCAGTTCCAACTCTTGAACAGACCACATAAAGATGACCATGAGAAAAGCATGGAGATTGCAAATCGATCCCTACTACTTTCAAGGGCTGTCCCTGAGCATTGTTAATGAACATTGCAAATAGCAGTTGAACTGGAAACTGGAGGCGTTTAAAATAAAAAAACAAATCAAATGGAATGAGTGGAATTCTTGGAATGAAAATGTCCTCTCCTTTGGCACATCCTGTTTCTGAGCTGTGTATCTAACCCTATCCTGTGTGATAATGTCTGCTGAGCTGTGTACCTAATCCTCTCCTGTGTAACACTTTCTGCTGAGCTGTGTATCTAATCCTATTGTGTGTTACTGACTGCTCAGCCATGTATCTAATCCTATCCTGTGTGATACTGACTGCTGAGCAGTGTATCTAATCCTATCCTCTGTGATACCATCTGCTGAGCCATGTATCTAACCTTATCCTGTGTGATACTGACTGCTGAGCCGTGTACCTAATCCTATCATGTGTGTTACTGACTGCTCAGCCATGTATCTAATCCTATCCTTTGTGATACTGACTGCAGAGCCGTGTATCTAATCCTATTCTGTGTGATTCTGTCTGCTGAGCCGTTATTTCTAATACTATTCTGTGTGATACTGTGTGCTGAGTTGTGTATCTAATCCTATCCTGTGTGATACTGACTGCTGAGCCATGTGTCTAATCCTATCCTGTGTGATACTGTCTGCTGAGCCGTGTATCTAATCCTATCCTGTGTGATACTGACTGCTGAGCCGTGTTTGGTGAATTGGAGCGCGCAGGGTTAACATTTCAGCTCACAACATAGCCTATGACGCTCTCGGGGTCCAGACGTGTGACTGTGCAAAATTTTGTGGCTGTAGCTGCGACGGTGCAGATGCCAATCCCGGACATACACACATACATACATACACACATACACACACACACATTCAGCTTTATATATTAGATGGAAGAAACACAAGATGAGTGAGCACTAAAATTCTCGGGGGCTTGCTGCTCGAACCAAGCAATTCCTAATACTTGCATACTCGTTTTGAATGAGCTTTTTTTCTAGCAGACAAGAGGTCTGGGGGGTAGTGAAAATGATCAAATGGATGGGAAAAGTGCAGAATAGAAGGAAAACAGCATGGGGAAGACCCCTGTAAGCATCTCTGACTCCTAGGTTGATGCAAAGAGCAATGGTGTCACACTATTGCTTCACTTTAAGCAGTGACACTAAAACATTCCAAACCTATGAGAAATGCATTTTACAGGAAAAAAAAATGTTAAGAAACATATTTTCCTATATAATGACTTGCATATAAGGCAAAATTTAAAAGGATTTAAAAAATATAATTTAAGTAAACCAATATTGATTTTTATTAAAAAATATTAAATATCAGTGTTATTTATGAAGAAAACAAGACCTGCCAAAAAAAGGGACTCAGATACACCCTGTGTTAGACATAATGTACTGTTACTCACTTAACATTATGGCTGGTCCATACAATCAGGGCAACTGTTACCAATCACCTTTCATGTCTACCTCTTTCCTCATAGATTGTAAGCTTGCGAGCAGGGCCCTCATTCCTCTTGGTATCTGTTATGATCTATGTGATTATTGTTATGCTGTTATGTCTATCGTGTGTACAAGTCCCCTCTGAAATGTAAAGTGCTGCGGAATATGTCGGCGCTATAGAAAGAAAATTTATTATTATTATTATAATGTTCTGAACTCCTACACTCATAAAGGCTATGCACTTTTGAGGGTTATATACCAAAGAAGTGTACTCCCGACCATGGAATGGTATATGGGTGAGCAATATCATACCGGTAGGGGTATGTGCACATGTTGAGTAAAATTTCTGCACTATTTCTGCATCTCTTGGCAGGAAAAGCACAGCTGCTGTTTTTTTGTGCGTTTTAGCCTGCATTTTTTTTTTATTTGAGTGAAGTCAATAGTGAATAATGCAGGGCAAAAATGCACAGGCAGTGATATGCAGCAGATTATTTTCTCTGCCAAATCTGAAAGTCAAAAATACTCACTTTGCATGCATCAGTTTTGCGTCAATTTTGTCACAAATCCACGCAGAAAAAACGCTACAAAATACACCAAATTTGCAATGTGAGCACACAGCCTAATTTTTTCAAAACATTTTTTGAGGGTCATAAACCAACAAAATGTACTCCAGACCATGGAATAGTCTACGAGTGAGCAATATAATTCTGATATATTTTTTAACAATTTTTTGATGCATTTATAGCATTTAAGTGTACCCAAGAAGATGAAATAACCTATGGGTGAGCAATATAAAACCGATAAAATTTTGAACAAGTCTTTTGAGGGTTATATACCAACGAAATTTACCCAAGAACACGTTGTACTATATGATCGAAATTGGTAATTACGGCACTCCTGTGGATGGTGTCCAAGTAGTATCCAATCCCATTTAAAACTTGAAGAAAACTTGTCACTCAGGTAAATGTTGTAAGCAGATAATTTTATTGTGTGCAGGCAACCCAAAAATAAAGAAGACATTTCAAGTTCAGGGATACAGGTAGATACGAATGCTCAGGATCTGCAGCACATGGACTGGTGTCATGAAATTGGCCCAAGCCTTTGACAGTGTTGCCCTGCCTCTGCTGTGTGTCTCCCTGGCTTCTCCTTCTTGGTTGGGCAAGGAACCTTGCCCCCTGCAGCTAGCGTTGTCTAATGGGTTTATTTTTAACATATTTTCCACAATGGCCTTTTGGTATAGCACCATTTCAGAAGACCTCTCCACCTCAAGAAGAAGAGATGCAAAGTTCTCCTTGTAGCATTGGTCTAGCAGGGTGAACAACCAGTACTCTTTTTTAGCCAACATGAATGTAATGCAAGGCTCATGGTAGTGGTACATAAAGTCGACCATATATGGCAAGTTCCATACAGCCAACACTTTCCTGTCTCCACCATGATGACGACTTTCCATCATTGCTTCCTCCTCCCTCTCCTTCTCCTCATTCCCATCCACAGCACATCCACATAGGAGAGATGGTATGAACATTGTGGGGCTACTAGCCTCTGTTGCGCTAGCCACCAGCTCTTGTTCCTCCTCCTAAGCATCTACCTCCTCATTGATGCTCAATCCTTGCTGAGCAGATGCGAAGAGGCTGTGCTGGCTATAACCTCTCTGTGTTATGTCTTCCTCCATCCCCACCTGCTCTGCATGCAAATGTTTAATTGTGAGCAGCAACAGTTTAAGTAGGCACAGAAGCGGGATAGTTGTGCTGCCTATGGTGTCATCGCAGCTCACCATCTTTGTGGAGTCCTCAAAGTCATGGAGAACCAAACAAATGACAGACATCCATGCCTACTTTTCAGCTGTTATGTGCGGATGCTGACTAGAATACCAAAGGGTGTGTTGGAACTGGTACTCATCCACTGGCCTCTTCTGCTCACAAAGCCGTGCCAGCAAGTGCAGTGTGAAGTTACATCACGTCTTGACATCGCACACCAGTTAATGAGCTGGCACTTGCATGTGCAGCTGCAGCACTGCCAGAGCAGCGGCAGCTGTAGTCATCTTGTATAAATGGGCATTGACATGGTGTTCGGTGTCAAGTCTAGGTATGTTTTCAGAAACCGCTGAACTATCCAGCTGAGCACATGTGCCAAGCATAGTACATGTGTGAACTTGCCAAGCTTCACAGCCACCACCTGGTTATGCCCATGACCACGACCATTCCTGGTTGGAGATTCATCAACAAAACCGACAGATCTGTCTGATCTGTTATTCATTTAAGTAAGTTTGGCACAGTTGGCGAGTAACAAATTAGCTTCAGCAGAGCTTGTTGCCACTTCACTGAGTCAGTGCTGCAGAGCTTCCGGGCGAGGTTAATGACGTGTTCTGAGATACCACATCAAAGATGGAGGATGAGAAGGAGCAGGAGGGGGTTCATGAACTGCTGAAGCAGGTGGGAGAAACCCTGATAGAAATAGGGCCAGCAATCGTCGGCATTGAGAGCACAAGCACCATGTCATGTTGAGGGCAGAGTAAAGTACTGCAGTGCACAGGCGCCGGGCCTCTCTGACCTTTCCCGGCACCTGCACACTGCACTACTTTGCTCTGCCCTCAACAGGGCAGCGAAATATGCCTGCGCAGGTGTGCGATGCCGAGGAGCAATGAAGCAAGCAGGAGGGCGGCATCACAAGAAGATGAGAGGCGACGCACCCGGACCTGCGACACCCATTGGACCGGACCGCCCCCCCAGGTGAGTATAATAAAACTTCTTTTTCTTATCTTGCTCTTGCAGGTCAGATCTTGGGCTTATCTACAGCATTATGGAATGTTGTAGATAAGCCCTGAAAGGCAGTGGCCACATCTTATAGTGGCCAAAACAGGTGACAGGTTCCCTTTAAGAGGTTTAAGGAAACTTTGGAGCAAAGTGGTGTGCATGTTCAATAGAAAAGTTTCATGGGTCCGTATAACGTAAATGTTTTATGAACTTTATTTGAGTAGTGGGAGTCTCATGATTCATCAAAATTACTGAACAGTGGCTAGGAGCGTATCAAAAGTTTTCTAAAAGTCACCATTTAAGCAAGTTTTATTTATCAAGAGCAAAACTTAATATTTGAATATATCCACTTATTTTCTCATCACAGATGTAGTTTGTTTCCAGAGAGGGAAAAACTAATATGTACTGTACCAAACAGCTTGACAACACCTTACATATGAAGGACGTCCGTTTAAAGAAGACTGGAAGCCTAGTAGTTTCTATAGTCTTGTGTCAAGTTTCATTTAATGAATTTTGACAACTGTTTTACTTTGATTCCTGATACACATATTTTCTAGAAAAAAAAAGTGACAGACTTCACTGAGAAGTAGAAAGTACAATACAGAATGTTCCATTGTCCTGCTGTTCTAAAAGGCGCACACGTTCTAAAAATGTTTGGTTGTTTTGTTCATTAACTAATAGTTCCTGTTTTGCTGCTACTGAACATTATTATTTTTTGTTCCCTTTGTGTTTTTCTGTTTCACTTTATAATTGAATCATTGTTTGTATTGATAAAAAGTGTGGGTGAAATGCCTTACTACTGCGCACAAATGCTGTATTTAAGAAACATACTGTGTTGGATAGAATTCACTGCAGAGACATGAGTACAGTAACTCTTAATAATCCTAAACTTCACAAAAAAAACTAAAAACTTCTAAAAAAAAGCGCAAGCACACAGGCCTTGTTTTTATTTATCAGTGTGTCCAGTGTGTTTCCTTCTAACATGGTGCAGAATCACCAGAAGGATATTGATGCCAGATATATGTTGGATCATCCCAAATTATCTGATGCCACATTTATTGCTCCAGAATGTTCTTAGAGCCAGATCACAAAAAAAAATTGCAGGCAGCATTTCTGAATGGACATAGAAGTGTACAATTTTAGTGAAGGAAAAAATCAGTTCACCTTCCAGAGAGGACAATTCAATGTGAAAACCACTTATACTCACATTGCAACCCTGGTAGACCTTGTTCGCTCAGAGTGTGGTGCAGGCATTGTAGGGATACACCAAGCTGGTGTCCAGGTCAGAAATGGAAGAAGGGTCCATGAGGAGCAATAGGAATATGTTAAAACATAACATTTAGGCCGGGGTCACACTTGCAAGGAATACGGAAGAGTGCTATGCGATAATACATCGCATAGCACTCGAACCAGTATTACTATATGGGGCAGCTCCCATAAACAATACCCCCTAGTATGCATAATGAATACCTGTAAATAGTGAAGAAAAATACCTTCTGGAGGCAGGTGCCAGCCGTGGCACCTGCGTTGCAGCATAATTGCATGTTTAATGTGTAGTTACTACATGTGGTTGAGCTTTTCCTTGCTGTATAACAAAAAATAAATTAAAAATGGTGCCCACCACGTCTGTGTATTGGTGTACATAGCTGTGATCCGGTAGCTGCTATTGCTCTGGTGCTGGTGGTGCCATCTTACTAGAGAAGAAAAAAAAATTTCCTCCTTCAAGTTGGCGCCGCCTGCGCAACCACAAACAACCACAAGATAGGTTTCATCAGCCAAAGTATCATTTTAATCTGTATAAACGTCGCCGGCCTGACACTGTCTGTAGGTTGCTGAGCACAATCCTGCTGACAGGTTCCCTTTAACGACCAGATATATTTTCGTTTTTATGCTTTCGTTTTTTGCTCGCCTTCCTCTCAGCGCCATAACTTTGTTATTTTGAGGTCAATATGGCCATGTGAGGGCTTGTTTTTTAAAGGGACAAGTCGTACTTTTGAAAGACACCATTAGTTTACACATATTGTGTACTGGAAAACGGGAAAAAATTTCAAGTGTGGTGAAATTGCAAAAAAAGTGCAATACCACAGTTTTTTTTTTTTACCATTTTTAAATGCTGAAACTGACCGACCATTATGATTCTCCAGGTCATTACGAGATCATAGACGACAAAATGTCTAGGTTCTTTTTTATTTAAATAATAAAAATTCCAATACTTGTAGCGTCTCCACTTTTTGTGATCTCAGGCTGGGTGAAGGCCTAGCTGACATTTTTGTTGATACCATTTTGGTGTAGATACGATCTTTTGATCACCCGTTATTGCATTTTATTGCAATGTAGCGGCAACCAAAAAATGCAATTCTGACGTTTTTAATCTTTCTCCCTTTACGCCATTTAGCGATCGGGTTAATTCTTTTTTTACATTGATAAATCGGGTGATTCTAAATGCGGCAATACCAAGTATGTGTATATTTGATTTTTTTTATTGCTTTATTTTGAATGGGGCCAAAAGGGGTGGTTGGAACTTATTTATTTTTTCAATTTTTTAAAAAACTTTTTTTTACTTTTTGCATGCTTCAATAGTCTCCATGGGAGACTAGAAGCTGCACTACTTCAATCACCTACATCATCTACACAAAGATTTCATCCATTATAAGTTTATGCTTCGAACATGCAACACTGCCCTTCACCTCTCCAAACAAACCTAATTCAACACCCTCATCACCTCACTGTCCAATAACCCGAAACGTCTCTTTGACACTTTTCATTCTCTACTCAACCCAAGAGTACATGCCCCAACCACGGAGCTCCAAGCTGACGATCTGGTCAATTACTTCAAAGAAAAAATTTACCAGATCCGACAGAAAATTATCTCCCAATCACCTCAAACCATGCACTGTCCTCCCTCCCCCACTGCATCTAGCTCACTCTCTGATTTTGAACCAGTCACAGAAGAAGAAGTAAGCAGGCTCCTTGCATCTTCTCGCCCAACCACTTGCATCAGTGACCCATTTCCGTCACATCTTCTCCAGTCCCTTTCCCCTGCTGTCACCACTCACCTAACTAAAATATTTAACCTCTCTCTTTCTTCTGGTATCTTTCCCTCCTCATTCAAGCATGCCATCATACATCCACTACTTAAAAAACCATCCCTCGACCAAAACTGTGCCGCTAACTATAGACCTGTCTCTAATCTTCCCTTCATCTCTAAACTCCTGGAACGCCTGGTCCACTCCCGTCTTATCCGCTATCTCTCTGATAACTCTCTTCTCGACCCTCTCCAATCCGGCTTCCGCTCCTTACACTCTACTGAAACTGCCCTCACTAAAGTCTCTAATGATCTACTAACAGCTAAATCTAATAGTCATTACTCCATGCTAATTCTCTTGGATCTCTCTGCAGCATTCGACACTGTGGATCATCAGCTCTTCCTCACAATGCTCCGTTCCATTGGCCTCAAGGACACCGTTCTCTCCTGGTTCTCCTCCTATCTCTCTGACCGCTCCTTTACTGTATCTTTTGCCGGTTCCTCCTCCTCTCACCTTCCCCTTACTGTTGGGGTTCCTCAAGGATCAGTCCTAGGCCCCCTCCTCTTCTCCTTGTACACTGCCCCTATTGGTCAAACAATCAGTAGATTTGGTTTCCAGTACCATCTCAATGCTGATGACACCCAATTATACGCTTCTTCTCCTGACATCACGCCAGCCTTTCTAGAAAACACCGGCGATTGTCTAAACGCTGTGTCTAACATCATGTCCTCACTATATCTAAAACTGAACCTGTCAAAGACTGAACTCCTTGTGTTTCCTCCCTCTACTAATGTACCTATACCCGACATTGCCATTTCTGTGTGTGGTTCCACTATTACTCCCCAGCAACATGCCCGCTGTCTTGGGGTCATACTTGATTCCAAGCTTTCCTTTGCCCCCCACATTCGATCACTGGCTCGCTCTTGTCATCTGCACCTCAAAAACATTTCTAGAATTCGACCTTTTCTTACGTTTGAGTCTGCAAAAACTCTTACTGTTTCTCTTATTCATTCTCGTCTGGACTATTGTAACTCTCTTCTAATTTGTCTCCCTCTTACCAAACTCTCCCCTCTCCAATCTGTCTTGAATGCTGCAGCCAGGATCATATTCCTCACATATCATTACACCGATGCCTCTACCTTGTGCCAGTCATTACACTGGCTACCCATCCACTCCAGAATTCAGTATAAACTTATTACCCTCACCCACAAAGCCCTCCATGGCTCAGCACCACCCTACATCTCCTCCCTTGTTTCAGTATACCACCCTACCCGCTCCCTCCGTTCTGCTGATGACCTGAGGTTAGCATCCTCAATAATCAGAACCTCCCACTCCCATCTCCAAGACTTTACACGTGCTGCGCCAATTCTTTGGAATGCACTTCCCAGGTCAATACAATTAGTCCCCAATCCCCACAATTTTAAGCGTGCCCTGAAAACGCATTTATTCAGACTGGCCTATGGCCTCAACATATTAACCTAATCTATCCCTGTGTGGCACAGCCAAATGTTTTACCATAACCAGGTTCCCCCAATCATCCACATGTATGACCCGGACTGATCTCTGACCACGTCTCTTGGTATTTGTCTCTGCTCCTACGTTTCCTCTCTGGCATTTGACTTCCCGGCTGGTACCCCGACCACGTATTTCGCCTCACGTTTCTGGACCCTGTGCTCATGTTTTGGCTTTCTGACCCTCGGCTTGGTATTTTGACTATGTGTATTGCTGCTCCTTCTGGTACGTCTGCTTCTGCTAGTTTCTGACTCGGTTCGTCTGACCATTCTCTCTCATTACCTGTCATACCTGTGCTATTGCTCAGTGTTTGCTACTCTTAGTGTGTAACCTCTCTTCCCTCACCAGCTCCCCCTGGTGAAGGTTTCACTACACTGTGGTTGTCATACCGACCCATCGATAACCCACGATCATGTGACAGGTTCACCGATGGGCGGGATTAGTGACGCGCTTCTGGTAAACACGTGTTAAATGCCACTGTCAGAAAATGTAAAAGGAAAAGGTGGAGTATAATCAAAGAGTTTGCTGTAACCAATATCAGATCAGCATGAAAAAAAAATAATTACCTTTTGTAAGTGCATTAAGCTGCAGGTTGGATTGCTGGTGCAGGTAAAAAATGTCTTTGAATCCTTCTGCCTGAGCGAGTGTGAATGAGCCGAGTGTGACCGGAGCATGAGTGCGAACAGTGGTAAGTGTGTGACTTGTGATTCAGTGACTTTGGATTCATGGAGTTTCCAAGGGAAGTATTACTGAATTGCTGTTATATTTTATTAATACTTTTTATTTCTTTTTACTTAACTTTTCTGTCTGGTGCAATCCCCATTAGGAAATGTGCTCCACTATTGACAATAACAACCAGTGTACATCTTGCCACATGTATGCATTCCTTGAACAGCTGATCGAGGGAGCATACTGCTGTGCGAGAAGTGAGCACGTTGTGCATTTGGAAGCCCAGATACTGGATCTAAATGTGCAGCTGGTAACACTGAGATCCATAGACAATATGGAAAGGAGTCGGCTGCTCACTGAGCAGGTGCTCAATGGGATAGATGAGGAAGAGGATGGTAGTATGGAACTGCAGGACAGTGAGGCAGCTAGCTGGGTGACAGTTAGAAGGCGGGGTAGAGGGAAGAGCGCCAGGGAGGCTAGTCCTGATCTGGCACACCCCAGTAAGTTTGCTAAGTTGGCAGTTGAGGGGAGTGTCAGCAAAGGGGTAGCACTGCTGCAGCAAGGCATGACCTCTGAAAGCTGGAAGGGTGTCTGCTCCAAATGGAGGAATTAGAATTAACTTTGTTGGAACATAACTATGACAGATGGGGATATCTGAGACATGGCTGGATGAGAGCCATGACTGGGCTGTTAATTTACAGGGCTATAGTCTGTTCAAAAATGACCATACAAATAAGCGAGGGGGAGGTGTGTGTTTATATGTAAAATCATCCTTAAAACCCATCCTGCGTGATAATATATGTGAATCTAATGAAAATGTAGAGTCCCTGTGGGTGAAGATAAGGGGAGGGGGAAAATAATAAATTATTGATTGGGGCTTGTTATAAGTCTCCAAAAATAATGGAAACATCGGAGAATATCCTCATAAAGCAAATAGATTAATCTGCAAGTCAAGGAGAAGTTATTATTATGGGGGACTTCAACTACCGTGAAATACATTGGAAAACAGAAACCTGCAGTTCCAGCAAAGGTAATAGGTTTTTGACAACTATGAGAGACAATTACCTTTCACAACTGGTTCAGGACCCAACAAGAGGGGGGCACTGCTAGACCTAATATTAACCAACAGGCCAGACCGCATATCAAATGTAAGGGTTGGGGGTCACTTGGGTAATAGTGATCGCAAAATAATAAATTTTCATGTATCCTTTAATAAGATGTGTAGTAGAGGGGTTACAAGGACACTAAATTTCAGAAAGGCAAATTTCCAAAGGATGAGAGATAATCTTGGTGCAATAAACTGGGATGATATCCTGAGTCATAAAAATACACAAAGAAAATGGGAGACGTTCATTAGCATCCTGAATAGGAGCTGTGCACAATATATACCGTATGGGAATAAACATGCGAGAAATAGGAGGAAACCACTATGGCTAAATAGAGCTGTAAGAGGCGCAATAAGTTAGAAAAATAAAGCATTTAGAGAATTAAAGCAAGTAGGTAGTGATGAGGCATTAAATAAATACAGAAAATTAAATAAATTCTGTAAAAAGCAAATCAAGGCAGCGAAGATTGAGACAGAAAGACTCGTTGCCAGAGAAAGTAAAAATAATCCAAAAATATTCTTTAACTACATAAATTGGAAGAAACTAAAAATAATAGTGCTGAACCCCTTTAAAATAGTCTGGGTGAAATGGTGGATGAGGATGAGGAAAAAGCCAATATGCTAAATGACTTTTTTCTACAGTATTTACACAAGAAAATCCCATGACTGATAACATGATAAGTGATAACAAAAATTCTCCATTAAGTTTCACCTGCTTAACCGGCAGGAAGTATGGCGGCGTCTAAAAATCACTAAAATTGACAAATCCCCGGGCCCGGATAGGATACACCCCCGAGAACTGCAGGAATTAAGTACAGTCATAGATAGACCATTATTTTTAATCTTTAAAGATTCCATAATAACAGGGTCTGTACCACAGGACTGGCATATGGCAAATGTGGTGTCAATATTCAAAAAGGGGACAAAAACTGAACTTGGAAATTATAGGCCAGTAAGCTTAACCTCTACTGTGAGTAAAATCCTGGAGGGTTTTCTAAGAGATGCTATACTGGAGTACCTGTTTTAGAATAACCTCATGACCCAATATTAACCCCTTCATGACAGGAGCTTTTTTCGATTTTTCGTTTTCGTTTTTCGCTCCCCTCCTTCCCAGAGCCATAACATTTTATTTTTCCTTCAATATGGGCATGTGAGGGCTTATTTTTTGCGGGACGAGTTGTACTTTTGAACAAAATCATTGGGTTTAGCATGTCATGTACTCGAAAATGGGAAAAAAATTCCAAGTGTGGTGAAATTTCAAAAAAAGTGCAATCCCACACTTGTTTTTTGCTTGGCTTTTTTTGCTAGGTTCAATAAATGCAAAAACTAACCTGCTGTTATGATTCTCCAGGTCATTACGAGTTCATAGACACCAAACATGTCTATGTTCTCTTTTATCTAAGTGGGGAATAAAAATTCCAAAGTTTGCTAAAAAAAAAAAAAAAATGCGCAATTTTCCAAGACCCATAGCGTCTCCATTTTTCGTGATCTGGGGTCGAGTGAGGGCTTATTTTTTGCGGGCCAAGGTGACATTTTTAATGATACCACATTTGTGCAGATATGTTCTTTTGATCGCCCGTTATTGCATTTTAATGCAATGTCGCGGCGACCAAAGAACGTAATTCTGGCGTTTTTAATTTTTTTCTCGCTACGCCGTTTAGCGATCGGGTTAATGCTTTTTTTAGCTTGAGAGATCAGGCGATTCTGAACTCGGCAATACCTAATATGTGTATGTGTGATTTTTTTATTGTTTTATTTTGATTGGGGCGAAAGGGGGGTGATTTGAACATTTAGGTTTTTTTTTAATTTTTAAACATTTTTTTTACTTTTGGCATGCTTAAATAGCCTCCATAAGAGGCTTGAAGCATGCACAACTCGATTGACTCTGATACATATGGGCGATGAGCAGATCGCTCATATGTAGCAGATTTACTGCTGTGCTTTGAGCGCCGGCTACTGGGTCAAAGCGATCTGCCTGGAACAACCATAGAGGTCTCTATGAGTCCTCTGGTTGTCCAGGCAATGCGTCGCCGACCCCTGATCACGTGACAGGGTCGGCGATGAGCTCACATCCAGCCCGACGGCTGGAAGTGCTAGTTAAATGCCCGCTGTCAGCGCTTAACAGCGGGATTTAACTAGTTAATAGTCACGGGCGGACGGCGATTCTCCTCGCGCCTATTGCGGGCACATGTCAGCTGTTTATAACAGCTGACATGTCGCCGCTTTGAGGTGGGCTCACCACCAGAGCCCACCTCAAAGCAGGGGAGTCTGACCACTGATGTACTACGTTTACGAGGGACTGTTCCTATCGGACTAATCCGATGAGTTTCTATGAAGAAGTAAGTTCTGGACTGGACCAAGGGAATGCAGTGGACATAGTGTATATGGACTTTTCAAAAGCTTTTGATATGGTGCCACACAAAAGGTTGACATATAAAATGAGAACAATGGGGATAGGGGAAAATATGCGTAAGTGGGTTAAGAGCTGGCTCAGGGATAGGAAACAAAGGGTGGTTATTAATGGAGCACACTCGGACTGGGTCACAGTTAGCATTGGGATACCGAAGGAGTCAGTGTTGGGCTCACTTCTTTTTAACATATTTATTAATGACCTTGTAGGGGGCATAGAGAGTAGAATTTCAATATTTGCAGATGACACTAAACTCTGCAGGGTAATCAGTACTGAGGGGGACAATTTTATATTACAGGAGGATTTATGTAAACTAGAAGCTTGGGCTGATAAATGGCAAATGAGCTTTAATGGGGATAAATGTAAGGTCATACACTTGGGCAGAAGAAATAAGATGTATAATGATGTGCTTAATTGTAAAACACTGGGCAAAACTGTCACTGAAAAAGACCTGGGTGTATGGGTGGACGACAAACTCACATTTAGTGGCCAGTGTCAGGCAGCTGCTGGAAAGGCAAATAAAATAATGGGATGCATTAAAAGAGGCATAGATGCTCATGAGGAGAACATCATTTTACCTCTACACAAGTCACTAGTGCGACCACACTTAGAATACTGTGTACAGTTCTGGTCTCCGGTGTATAAGAAAGACATAGCTGAACTGGACCGGGTGCAGAGAAGAGCGACCAAGGTTATTAGAGAACTGGGGGGGTCTGCAATACCAAGACAGAATATTACACTTGGGGCTATTTAGTTTGGAAAAACGAAGGCTTAGGGGTGATCTTATCAAGATGTATAAATATATTGAGGGGACCATACAAAGACCTTTCTAATGATCTTTTTACTCTTAGACATGTGACGGGGACAAGGGGGCTTCTTCTACATCTGGAGGAAAGAAGGTTTAATCATAATCACAGACACGGATTCTTTACTGTAAGAGCAGTGAGACTATGGAACTCTCTGCCATATGATGTTGTAATGAGTGATTCACTACTAAAATGTAAGAAGGGACTGGATGCCTTTCTTGAAAAGTATAATGTTACAGGGTGTATATACTACAGGGTGGGCCATTTATATGGATACACCTAAATAAAATGGGAATGGTTGGTGATGTCAACTTCCTGTTTGTGGCACATTAGTATACGGTAGGGGGGAAACTTTTCAAGATGGATGGTGACCATGGTGGTCATTTTGAAGTCGGCTATATTGGATCCAACATTATTTTTTCCAATGGGAAGAGTGTCATGTGACACATGAAACTTATTGAGAATTTCACAAGAAAAACAATGGTGTGCTTGGTTTTAGCGTAACTTTATTCTTTCATGAGTTATTTACAAGTTTATGACCACTTATAAAATGTGTTCAAAGTGCTGCCCATTGTGTTGAATTGTCAAAGCAACCCTCTTCTCCCACTCTTGACACACTGGTACCAACATCAAATGCTAGTCTAAGGGGGTCAGATTCCTTGTAGAAATGCTCGGACCTGACACCCATAATGTGGTGGTGCACCATCTTGCTGGAAAAACTCAGCGAACGTGCCATCTTCAGTGCATAAAGAGAGCAAAACATCATCATGTGGCAATTTCAGATATCCACTGGCATTGAGGTTTTCAGTGATGAAGAATGGCCCCACTATCTTTGTACCCCATATACCACACCATACCCTCAATTATGGGTGTCAGGTCTGAGCATTCCTTCATGAACAGTTTCCTGGAAATTGGATTGGTCATCGTGGGCCAGTTGAATGGCCACCAAGGTCTCTCAATCTGACCCCCTTAGACTTTTATCTTTGGGGTAAAAATGTCAGTTGAGACCATGTGGGATGGGAAGCAAGTGTCCAACTTTAAAATCCAAAAGGTTTCCCACGCCCTGAGCTTGCTCAGCCAGTTGCCACCTCTACTGGGCTTATGTACTCTCTTGATGCATTCAGCTTTCATGTGGGAGACAAGTGCCTCGTGTGTTTCCATAAAATGATTTGATGCACCATTGAAGGTGTATTTTTTTACTAGTATATCAGTGTCTGGAAGAATATTAGGTACGAAGGCTGCTTTGTGTTCTTCTATACGTATTTTCAACTTGCGAGATGTTCAACCAACATATTGCAGATTCTAGACATTGCAATCTACAACACACTTTGTAGCTTCTGTTGCAATTGATGAAAAAACAAATGGGGTAAGTTTGGATATATTGTGACATAGAGAAAAATTATTTAACTTTCGGCAATCGATTGCACAGATCACATTTGTTAAGCATTTGAAACATGCATAAATGTCCAACCAATTTTTGTTATTTGTTTTGTCAGTATCAGAAAAGTTGCTAGGTGCAATTGTATTTCCTATTATGCATGATCTTCTAGCCACAAAATTAAAGTGAACCCGTCACCAGTTTTGTCAAGTGTCAACTAAAACGATCACCTTATTCAGCACCAGTGCTGCATTCCATAAATGGTTATGGCACCGCCGACTCTCCCTGTGTAGCCCCCGAAAACCTTTTAACCTCTTCACGACCGCCCACAGTAGATAAACGTTGGCGCTTGTTGGGCTTTGTGCAGCGCCGACGTTTATCTACTGTCGGCGGTTTTGTGCCCCCCGGGACCCCCTCATACCTTATAATGCGGGGATCCCGGTGCACAATGCATGCTGGGACCCCCGACGTCATCGAGACCTGATTGGTTCAGGTCCTGATGACGTCGCGTCACAGCAGCCAATGAGAGAGCTCGCTGGGAAAGCTGCTTGTTTCCCGGCGATCTCCCTCATTATAACGCGACTTCTCCTCTGAGCTCATGCTGACAGATGAGCAGAGGTGAAGCAGCGTTACAGTGTGACTAGATCGCTGCCTGGCACAGCTGATCGCTGCCTGGCACAGCTGTGTTAGGCAGCGATCTTGTCACACAGTAACGCTGCTTCACCTCTGCTCATCTGTCAGTGTGTGATCAGAGGAGAAGTGGCGTTACTATGTGCCGGGCAGCGATCTTGTCACATAGTAACACTGCTTCTCCTCTGATCATCTGCCAGTGTGAGATCAGAGGAGAAGTGGCGTTACTATGAGTCAAAAATACAAAAAATAAAAAACACAAAAATAAAAAAAAAGTAAAGAAAAAAAAAGCAGGTAGGCAGGCTAGAGGCTAGGTCTAGGGTTAGGGCTAGGGTTAGGGCTAGGGTTAGGGCTAGGGTTAGGGCTAGGGTTAGGGTTAGGGTTAGGGCTAGGGTTAGGGCTAGGGTTAGGGCTAGAGTTAGGGGTGTGTTGGGGTTAGGGTTGGAATTCGAATTGGGGGTTTCCACTGTTTAGGTACATCAGGGGCTCTGTAAATGCAATATGACGCCCGCAGACCATTCCATCAAAGTCTGCATTCCAGAACGTCACTACTTCCCTTCCGAGCCCCACCGTGTGCCCAAACAGTGGTCCCCCCCCACATGTGGGGTACCAGCGTACTCAGGACAAATTGGACAACAACTCTTAGGGTCCAATTTCTCCTGTTACCCTTGTGAAAATAAAAATTGGGAGCTAAAAGATCATTTTTGTGGAAAAAAAATGATTTTTTTATTTTCACGGCTCTACATTATAAACTTTAGTTAAACATTTGGGGGTTCAAAGTGCTCACCACACATCTAGATAAGTTCCTTGGGGGGGTCTAGTTTCCAAAAAGGGGTCACTTGTGGAGGATTTCCACTGTTTAGGCACATCAGGGGCTCTGCAAACGCGACATGACACCCGCAGACCATTCCATCAAAGTCTGCATTCCAAAACGTCACTACTTCCCTTCCGATCCCCACCGTGTGCCCAAACAGTAGTTTTCTTCCACATATGGGGTACCAGTGTACTCAGGACAAATTGGACAACAACTTTTGGGGTCCAATTTCTCCTGTTACCCTTGTGAAAATAAAAAATTGGGGGCTTAAAGATCATGTTTGTGGAACAAAAATGATTTTTTATTTTCATGGCTCTACGTTATAAACTTCTGTGAAGCACTTGGGGGTTCAAAGTGCTCACGACACATCTAGATAAGTTCTTTAAGGGGTCTAGTTTCCAGAATAGGGTCACTTGTGGGGGTTTCCACTGTTTAGGCACATTAGGGGCTCTCCAAATGCGACATGGCGTCCTATCTCAATTCCAGCCAATTCTGCATTGAAAAAGTCAAACGGCACTCCTTCCTTTCTGAGCTCTGCCGTGTGCTCAAACAGTGGTTTAGCCCCACATACGGGGTATCGGCGTATTTGGGAGAAATTGCACAAAAAATTTTGTGGTTCATTTTCTGTTTTTACACTTGTGAAAATAAAAAAAATGGTTCTGAAGTAAAATGTTTGTGAAAAAAAGTTAAATGTTTATTTTTTCCTTCCACATTCCATTCATTCATGTGAAACACCTGAAGGGTTAATAAACTTCTTGAATGTGGTTTTGAGTACATTGAGAGGTGCAGTTTTTAGAATGGTGTCACTTTTCGGTATTTTCTGTCATATTGACCCCCCAAACTCACTTCAAATGTGAGGTGGTCCCTAAAAAAAATGGTGTTGTAAATTTTGTTGTAAAAATGAGAAATCGCTGGTCAACTTTTAACCCTTATAACTTCCTAAAAAAAAAAAATTATGTTTCCAAAATTGTGCAGATGTAAAGTAGACATGTGGGAAATGTTATTTATTAACTATTTTGTGCAATATCACTCTCTGATTTAAGGGCATAAAAATTAAAAGTTTGAATATTGCAAAATTTTCAAAATTTTTGCCAAATTTCGATTTTTTTAACATATAAGCGCAGTTCATATCTAAGAAATTTTACCACTATCCTGACGTACAATATGTCATGAGAAAATGTCAGAATCAGCCGGATCCGTTGAAGCGTTCTAGAGTTATGGCCTCATAAAGTGACACTGGTCAGAATTGAAAAAATTGGCCTGGTCACGAAGGCAAAAACGGGCTCAGGCGCGAAAGGGTTAAAGTTGTCCTGTGCTGCGATGTTAATCCTACAAGTCTGGTCCAATGGGCGTTCATTCGAGGCTCTCTATGTCTCCTCTCGGCTGCTGCTCACCATCCTCCTGCTTTGATTGATGTAGATGACTCATTCTGCATCATCCATATAGCCGAGCTAAATTCCACTCCTGCGCAGAGAAATCACTGGCTCGCGCCTGCACAGCATTCTCTTCCCTACTGCAGGCAGAGCCAAAAACATCAGTGTTCATGCACAATAGTTCTAGTGCATGAGCCAGAAACATGTGTACTGGTGCATGCTAAGTGATGTTTTTCGATCTGCCCGCAGTAGGGCAAGCATAGTGCGCAGGCGCGAGCCAGCGATTTCTCTGCACAGATGTGAGATTTCACTAAGCTGTGTGAATTACGCAGAAAATATACACGTCAATCAAAGCAGGGGGATGATGAGCAGCAGCAGGGAGGATGGGTAGAGATCCTGGAATGGACGCCCATTGGACCGGACAGGCAGGATTAACATACAGCATGGGAGAACTTTAATAGGTTTTTGGGGGGTACACAGGGGGGGAGTCAGGTGGTTATATAACCATTTGTGGAATGCAGCACAGGTGCTGAATAAGGTGATAGTTTTAGTTGGCACATGATAAAACTGGTGACAGGTTCTGAGCCATTAAAAAAATCCTTTTACTCACCTTACCGCTCACCTTTCTAACCCCTTTGTTACTCACCGACCCCCGCCAAGTCTTCTTTACATCTTCTTATTGTCGCTGCTAGCACTGGAGCACAGTCACAGTGCACATCAACATGTTCTGACCTTTCGCACTTGCGTAGAACCCTACTGGACCTCATCAAAGTCAGAAATTCTGACATAGCGTGAGAGGTCTAGTGAGTTCAGCATGAGTGGCGGGCATCAGATGATGCTTTGAGGGCTGAAAGGGTGATGGGGAGGAGTGGAGGGACTGGAGAGGTGAGTGTTTGTTATGATTACAACACTCACAGTATCATAATGATGCTGTGAGGGATCGCTCAGCTGTCCTATAGGATCAGGGGTATGCTGGACTGTCAGTATTGTAAGTGACAGCTAAGCTGTCCGATCTGGCAGAGCCTATGGGATTTTCTCCAGGTGATGCACATTCAGGGTGATTACCTGGCTATTTAGCTGGCTGGCAATTATCAGGTCATTGCCCATCATAGCCTTGCTCAGTGGTGTGTTTGCTCTGTGCTCTGTGTTCTGATATCCTGATCTTTAGTGCCAAACCTCGGATTTGCCTTGTTGACTTACCCCTTTTGCCATTGACATACTGTACTCTGATCTTTGTTACCTGATTCCAGATTTTGCCTTTGACTATTCATTTGTCTAACCACTTTTGTTTTTGACATTCCCTCCTGGCATTTGACCTCGGACTTCTTGACTTCCCAGCCTCACGGCTTGTCCATGACATAGATCTCAGTGCCAGAGTGTTAAGGTAAGTATAAAGATTTTTTTCCTTTTTAGGCAACTTGCACATTGATTGCTTGGAGAGTTTTTACCTCTGCATTAGTAATCTAATACTAGAAGTACTTAAAAAAACAAAGGAATCCTTGTTTTGGCTACCAAATATTGAGGTAAAAAACTCACCAAATACTCAACGTGTGCATATGTCATAACTTTTTCCATTTATTTATGCTTTGGAGTGGGCAGACCCCATTAAGCAAAATACAGAACATATATTGGTGGAGAATAACTTTTTCTCAAATCGAATTTCAGGAAAATGAGCATGAATAGTCAAATTCGATTTTTGCCTGATCCGCTCATCACTACTAAATGGCATAAAAATTCTAAAAATACTACAAAATGATTCTAAAACTACAGCTTGACTAGCAAAAAAGTAGATCTATTATAGTGAAACTTTTGTAAAAATGAAAAAAATTACAGAGTGCAGCATAAGAGAGTACACCCCAAACAATTTGTCAACAAATAATAGTTTAAATCGGACTCAATATTTCCTTTGGGATACATGGCTACAAAACACAAAAATGGCCCATTGATTGCTATAAGATTTGCTATTTTACACATGAAAAAAGGTAATTTTCCTTTCAAATTCTTTCAAGACTATGCTGGAAAACGAATACTCCCCAATGAAAGTCTTAGGAGCAAAGTTTAAATTTTCATTACAAAATTTTAATTAGCAAAAATTCAACTACAGGTAAGAATAACTATACATTAAACAGGTGTCTAGAAGACAGTTGACTAGAAAACGGTGTTATTAAGCAAACATGCTGTCAGTAATGGCACCACATGGAAGAGAAATGTCACAAGACTTGAGAAGGAAATTTCAAAATTGTACAGTGTTGCAAAGGTTAAAGTATAAATAAAAATGCATGGTTTCTACAGCAAAACAGTGTTCTTATATGGGAGTGCAAAAGTGCTGCTCAAGTCAGGGAGCTACTTTATTGATGGCATCATGAATTCACAAATGAACTTCTCTATATTGAAAGAGAAGATGCTGGGATCAGTCTGTGCCCTTGATACATGTGCACTTTTCCAACATGACAATGATTCAAAACACATGTCTAATGCCACTGTTACATTTCCGAAGAAGAACAATATGAATGAAGAAGTGAATGTGGTTCAGTGGCTAAGTATTTTCTGAATCTGAACCCAAGTGAACACCTATGGGGAATTTTGAAATGACAAGATGAGCATCAGTATTCATCCAGCATTCAGACTTTTAAAAACGTCATTCTTGAAAAATGGAAAAAGGTAGATATTGTAAAGTGTTGCCAAGAGGTTAATTCCATGTGTAGAAGACTTGGTGCTGTTGTAAGATTATGAGCAGGAAAGCGGGATGCAGTGACGAGACGCAGGCAGAGCAATGGTTAACAGGTTTATTTATAGGGGAATGTACTCCAGTGAGGGATTGTAGGGTGATGACAAGGAATAGGGCCAGAACTGGGAGAGTAGCAGGGTAGGTCAGGGATGAACGAAAGTTCAGTAATAAAAAGGTGAAACTTATCAGTCTGTAGTCTTTTTGGGTGCAGATCCTCAGGGTTCCAACGGTGGCATCAACAACAGCGGCATGTGACATCTCGGTGAGGTCTGCAACAGGAGGGGATCCATCGGTGGCACCACCAACAGCAGCGCGGGACGTCTCGGCGAAGTTTCTGGGAGGCAGGAAGATTTCCCCATGCTCAAATGTATTTAGCACCGTACTAAGTCTAGAGTGGGGAACCACTGGAAAGGGACTTCGCTCCGCGGTGTACACAAGTCCTTGATAGAGAGGCTCTGTCCTAGCCATCTCTCTCTCTCTCTCTGTGCGCTGCACTCACAGTGCAGTCTCTGCCTTCACTAGGGTCACCTCCTAGTGTAGAGGATAGCAGGGAGCTGACAGTCGGTCATCCACAAACGGTGTACCTGTATGTAGGGGTATGTCAAGTATGCAGTCACTCTTGGGCAGAGCATGTGCGGTACTCACTATCACGCCGGGTATGGCACTCAGCTTAGCTCTTTTCTGCTGGCATGGCTCTGCACGGCTCTGCTCTGCTGTCACAGCTCCACTCTGCAGGCGACGGGGGCTCTTACCATACAGCCCATTGCCAAACTGGTACTTTCTCATGCGGGAAGCAGAGGGCTCTGTTCTCTGCTCTGCATGCTGCTCTCTGCACTGTCCTCTGCACTGCCCTGTGCTGGTGCCAGACTGACCTTTTTGGCGCGCTTTTCCCTTTTATCCCCCTACTGCTGCATGCACTTTCCCGGCTCTCCTGGATGAGCAGGAAGCTCCCGTCTCTCTCCTCCTTCCATCCTGCAGCAGGGGAAGGTCTACCTCTCTCAGGCTTCCCCCAGACAGCAGGGGAAGGTCCGCCCCACTCAGGCTTCCCCCCGGGAACAAAGGATGTAGCCTTTCTAGTTCCGGACCCGGCATGCAGGTACGCGTGGTCTGGTCTATCTCCTTACACTGTTCTTAAAATCCATGGATGTCATACAAAATACTAGAGAAGTAGTACAGGAAAGATATATATCTTTGCACCGTGTTAGCCAGTAGATAGAAGAATATTTAGAATTGAGAGTCCTCAGTGGTTGATACCTTTTAATGGCTAACTGAAAAGATGGTATCAAATTGCAAGCTTTCGATACTATGCAGGTCTCTTCATCAGGCTAGACTAATACAAAGTCTGAAGAATAACATATTTATACACAAGACAGCACATAAATAACTCAATAGATAAGACAAGTGATGTGAAGTGGAATAGTCATTGTGGGAGAGAGATAAGCATAAATATTGGAGCAGTTCCTAGATAAGCAGTGTGAAGGTTTTATTGCCCTCTGATTGCCAGTCTGGTTCTGTGTTGTGATGACCCCAGAAGGTCAGAGGGGCAAATTCCTTAACTGATGTAAAAAGACATAAATCCTTGTGACACATTAATACCTGCACTGAATGTGTCGAAAGTTTTCATAAATTTGTACTCAGAGATTCTTCTCTCTCTCTGAGACTTGAAGTTACCTTTTAATATAAGTAATTTAATGTCCATCATGCTATGACCAGGGATACAAAAATATTTTGCCACAGGTAGATCCATTCTTTTTTCTCTTATTGTGTGACGATGAGAATTCATCCTTGTTCTCAGTTTTTGCCCGGTCTCCCCCACATACAGACCCCCAGTAGGACATTTAGTACAAATAATTAAGTCCACCACATTACAGTCATATGTTAAAGTTTGGGCACCCCTATTAATGTTAACCTTTTTTCTTTATAACAATTTTGGTTTTTGCAACAGCTATTTCAGTTTCATATATCTAATAACTGATGGACTCAGTTATATTTCTGGATTCAAATGAGGTTTATTGTACTAACAGAAAATGTGCAATCTGCATTTAAACAAAATTTGACCGGTGCAAAAGTATGGGCACCCTTATCATTTTCTTGATTTGAACACTCCTAACTAGAGTTGAGCGATACCATCCGATACTTCAAAGTATCGTATCGGATGGTATCGGCCGATCTTTAAAAAAAGTATCGGTATCGCCGATTCCGATACCGGAAGTCCCATTCAAGTCTATGGGACTTCCGGTATCGGAATAAGAAAAACCCTTTCCTGCCCTTGTACAGCCTCTCTGGGGTCTTTACGGGCCTTTCGGGGGGCTGTGCCGGCCTGCCAGGGGGTCTGTGCAGGCTCCGGTGGTCTGTGCCGGCCTGCCGGTGGTCTGTGCAGGCTCCGGGGGGCTGTGCCGGCCTGCCGGGGGGCTGTGCCGGCCTGCCAGGGGGTCTGTGCAGGCTCCGGTGGTCTGTGCCGGCCTGCCGGTGGTCTGTGCAGGCTCCGGGGGGCTGTGCCGGCCTGCCGGGGGGCTGTGCCGGCCTGCCGGGGGGCTGTGCCGGCCTGCCGGTGGTCTGTGCAGGCTCCGGGGGTCTGTGCAGGCATCGTCCGATGGGACTACAAGTCCCATCGGGCGATGCCTGCTACCATGACAGTGATTGACACATTAGCCAATGATGGGACAGTAGTAGTCCCATCATCCGGCTAATGTGTTAAATGTAAAAAAAAAAAAAAAAAAATTACATGCTACATTCATACTACATACATGCTACATTCATACTACATACTACATACATGCTACATTCATACTACATACTACATACATGCTACATTCATACTACATGCAACATACATACTACATATATACTACATGCATGCTACATATATACTACATGCATGCTACATACATACTACATATATACTACATGCATGCTACATACATACTACATATATACTACATGCATGCTACATACATACTACATGCTACATGCATGCTACATACTACATACATGCTACATATATACTACATACATACTACATATATACTACATGCATGCTACATATATACTACATGCATGCTACATACATACTACATATATACTACATGCATGCTACATACATACTACATGCTACATGCATGCTACATACATACTACATACATGCTACATATATACTACATACATACTACATATATACTACATGCATGCTACATATATACTACATGCATGCTACATACATACTACATATATACTACATGCATGCTACATACATACTACATGCTACATGCATGCTACATACATACTACATACATGCTACATATATACTACATACATACTACATATATACTACATACATACCACATACATACTACATGCATGCTACATATATACTACATGCATGCTACATACATACTACATATATACTACATGCATGCTACATACATACTACATGCTACATGCATGCTACATACATACTACATACATGCTACATATATACTACATACATACTACATATATACTACATGCATGCTACATATATACTACATGCATGCTACATATATACTACATACATACTACATATATACTACATGCATGCTACATATATACTACATACATACTACATATATACTACATACATGCTACATACATACTACATATATACTACATGCATGCTACATATATACTACATGCTACATACATACCACATACATACTACATACATGCTACATATATACTACATGCATGCTACATACATACTACATATATACTACATGCATGCTACATACATACTACATGCTACATGCATGCTACATACATACTACATACATACTACATGCTACATACATACCACATATATACTACATACATACAATACATTCATACAATACATACATAGACATACAGTACATATAACATAGAGTAACATACTTACCAATACTTGTCACATTGTTCCCCGAAGCCATTGTCGTCTACGGAATAAATATTAACTTAACAAACCACAAAAATACTCACCCACGATCCGAAGCAGTCCACGAGTGTGTCCCACGACGATCTTGGGTAGAGAACTGCAGCATCAGCTGATGCTGCCGTTCTCTACGGGCTGCAGGAATCCAATGACGGAAGGTAGGTATCCTTCCGCACTGTATTCCTCCGCCACTTAAAAAAAAAAAAAGTCCCTAGTCTCACTTTATGCCATTGCTGTGTGGGAATTTCCCACACAGCAATGGCATAAAGTGAGACTAGGGACTTTTTTTTTTTTAAGTGGCGGAGGAATACAGTGCGGAAGGATACCTACCTTCCGTCATTGGATTCCTGCAGCCCGTAGAGAACGGCAGCATCATCTGATGCTGCAGTTCTCTACCCAAGATCGTCGTGGGACACACTCGTAGACTGCTTCGGATCGTGGGTGAGTATTTTTGTGGTTTGTTATGTTAATATTTATTCCGGAAAGACAATGGCTTCGGGGAACAATGTGACAAGTATTGGTAAGTATGTTACTCTATGTTATATGTACTGTATGTCTATGTATGTATTGTATGAATGTATTGTATGTATGTAGTATATATGTGGTATGTATGTAGCATGTAGTATGTATGTAGTATGTATGTAGCATGCATGTAGCATGTAGTATGTATGTAGCATGCATGTAGTATATATGTAGTATGTATGTAGCATGCATGTAGTATATATGTAGCATGTATGTAGTATGTATGTGGTATGTATGTAGCATGTAGTATATATGTAGCATGCATGTAGTATATATGTAGTATGTATGTAGTATGTATGTAGCATGTATGTAGTATATATGTAGTATGTATGTAGTATATATGTAGCATGCATGTAGTATATATGTAGTATGTATGTAGTATATATGTAGCATGCATGTAGTATATATGTAGTATGTATGTAGTATATATGTAGCATGTATGTAGTATGTATGTAGCATGCATGTAGCATGTAGTATGTATGTAGCATGCATGTAGTATATATGTAGTATGTATGTAGCATGCATGTAGTATATATGTAGCATGCATGTAGTATGTATGTGGTATGTATGTAGCATGTAGTATATATGTAGCATGCATGTAGTATGTATGTAGTATGTATGTAGTATGTATGTAGCATGCAGTATGTATGTAGTATGTATGTAGTATATATGTAGTATGTATGTAGCATGCATGTAGTATGTATGTAGCATGTATGTAGTATGTATGTAGTATATATGTAGTATGTATGTAGCATGTAGTATGTATGTAGTATTTTTTTTTTTTTTTTTTTTAACATTTAATACATTAGCCGGATGATGGGACTACTACTGTCCCATCATTGGCTAATGTGTCAATCACTGTCATGGTAGCAGGCATCGCCCGATGGGACTTGTAGTCCCATCGGACGATGCTTGCACAGACCCCCGGACATCAGCACAGCCCCCCGGCAGGCCGGCACAGCCCCCCGGCAGGCCGGTACAGACCCCCACAGGGTGCACAGCCCCCCGGCAGGCCGGCACAGCCCCCCAGCAGGCCGGCAGAGACCCCGGGCAGTCCACACAGCCCCCCGGCAGGCCGGCACAGCCCCCCGGCAGGCCGGCAGAGACCCCCGGAAGGCCCGAAATGACGGCGCATCATGATGCGCACACACCGCGCATCATGATGACGTCAGGCCGTCAATCAACTGAACTTCCGATTCCGATGCCGAATTCCAATATTGAAAAAATATCGGAAGTCGGTATCGGAATTCCGATACAGCAAGTATCGGCCGATACCCGATACTTGCGGTATCGGAATGCTCAACACTACTCCTAACTACTTTTTACTGACTTCCTGAAGCACTAAATTGGTTTTGTAACCTCATTGAGCTTTGAACTTCATAGCCAGGTGTATCAAATCATGAGAAAAGGTATTTAAGGTGGCCACTTGCAAGTAGTTCTCCTATTTGATTTTCCTATGAAGAGTGGCATCATGGGCTCCTCAAAACAACTCTCAAATGAGCTGAAAACAAAGATTATTCAACATAGCTTTTCAGGGGAAGGATACAAAAAGTTGTCTCAGAGATTTAACCTGTCAGTTTCCACTGTGAGGAACATAGTAAGGAAATGGAAGAACACAGGTACAGTTCTTGTTAAGCCCAGAAGTGGCAGGCCAAGAAAAATATCAGAAAGGCAGAGAAGAAGAATGGTGAGAACAGTCAAGGACAATCCACAGACCACCTCCAAAGACCTGCAGCATCGTCTTGCTGCAGATGGTGTCACTGTGCATCGGTCAACAATACAGGGCACTTTGCACAAGGAGAAGCTGTATGGGAGAGTGATGCGAAAGAAGCCGTTTCTGCAAGCACGCCACAAACAGAGTCGCCTGAGGTATGCAAAAGCACATTTGGACAAGCCAGTTACATTTTGGAAGAAGGTCCTGTGGACTGATGAAACAAAGATTGAGTTGGTTGGTCATACAAAAAGGCGTTATGCATGGAGGCTAAAAAACACAGCATTCCAAGAAAAACACTTGCTACCCACAGTAAAATTTGGTGGAGGTTCCATCATGCTTTGGCGCTGTGTGGCCAATGCCGGCACCGGGAATCTTGTTAAAGTTGAGGGTCGCATGGATTCAACTCAGTATCAGCAAATTCTTGACAATAATGTGCAAGAATCAGTGACAAAGTTGAAGTTACGCAGGGGATGGATATTTCAGCAAGACAATGATCCAAAACACCGCTCCAAATCTACTCAGGTAATCATGCAGAGGAACAATTACAATGTTCTGGAATGGCCATCCCAGTCCCCAGACCTGAATATCATTGAACATCTGTGGGATGATTTGAAGCGGGCTGTCCATGCTCGGCGACCATCAAACTTAACTGAACTGGAATTGTTTTGTAAACAGGAATGGTCACAAATACCTTCATCCAGGATCCAGGAACTCATTAATAGCTACAGGAAGTGACTAGAGGCTGTTATTTTTGCAAAAGGAGGATCTATAAAATATTAATGTCACTTTTATGTTGAGGTGCCCATACTTTTGCACCGGTCAAATTTTGTTTAAATGCAGATTGCACATTTTCTGTTAGTGCAATACACCTCATTTGAATCCAGAAATATAACTGAGTCCATCAGTTATTAGATATATGAAACTAAAATAGCTGTTGCAAAAACCAAAATTGTTATAAAGAAAAAAGGTTAACATTAATAGGGGTGCCCAAACTTTAACATATGACTGTAGATGTGATGCAGCTGAACGTACCTGGGATCTTGTTGTCCTGATGTGAGTTGGGGTAGTAGTAGTGGAGAAGTAGTAGTTTTTGATGTGGGGTGTATCATTATTGGAAATCAAGTAATTTGCGTAAACCTGAAGATTTTGTAATGAAAGATATATTAACCTTTTTTCTTATTATGGGTTTAAAATGTTCTATGAAACTGAGTCTTATCAATATTTTGAAAATTATTTTTCTGTTCAGTGAGATATTCATTAAAGCCTTATTTTCCAGAAGGTTCAGCACTACTTCAGGTATAGCTCAGTGAATGTCTTCAGCAGTTACATGACATACAGACATAACCTCACCACTGCAGCCTTGCAACAAAGACCAGAACAGTTTAAAGAGCTGGCACTGGAGAATGTGAAGATAGGTAATGATTGTTATATTGTTTAAAAATGGGCGCGCTAATGGTGTCCAGCAGACTGAAAGGGAGAAAACCTCTTTAAAGGGTCCTCTCTGCTCTTGGTCCAAGGCACACTGTGTCATTCAAGCTTGAAAGCTTAACACGTGCCTTGGCATGAGGAATGCTGAGGATGTAGCCTGAGCGTTGAATTATAAGAACAAGACCATAATTATCGTGAGCAAGGGCAGTCGGTCTCCACTGGTGGGCATCTATTGATAAATATGTCCCCATCCTGCTCTTCATTCCTCTGTTTCTAAAATTAAATGTGACAATGGAGTAGTGTGAACACAGTCTTAAAGTAGTTGTCCGTCACATTTTAATATTTTTTGAATGTGGCCAGGGTAGCATGATATATGTACATCTAGAGGACAAGGGCAAAGGGCAAAGCCTCAAATTTCTCTCTGTCCCTCTTTGTCTTTGAAAGTACGGAGGTATAACAAAGGTGGCTCCACAATAGAATAAATAGATGTTCTGTGACCACTATGTATAAACGTAGAGTATTAAATGCACTAATTCAACACATATGTACAGAACATTCTCCCTTTAAAAATATTGCTACACACAGAGACCAACAGAGCCTGTACTGAGTTGCGGACATAACATATAGGGAAGCTGTATAACTGTATAAGTTCAGTGCAGTGCTGTATAGGCTCCATGACAGTGTGCATGATGCTTTAATGTATATCCACATGCATCAGATTTGTTGCAGAAAATTACATCTACATTAAGTTTGTAGAACTCTGTCCACAAACTAGAGAAAAAATCTAATTACCTGCATTCAGAAGTATGGGCCAAAATGTCACTTGTAGAAATGTCTATAACAAATCTGCCACAGGTGAAAGTAGCTTAATCATATTATGGTCACTGCTATGGCATATACTATAGATGCCTCTGAACTCCCTGCATAATAACATTTCAAAGTTTTATCTTCCATATGGCTGGGTTCACAAGAAGCCTTCACGTTGAAAGGGATGACTTTGGATGCGGATTACTAGTCATTGGCCTTGACATTCAGATGGCCAGAGAATGGTATGTCTTGACTGGAGAAAACTGGAGCAGTACTGCCAAGGTCCCTGCTCTTGTGGACACAGAGACCATATTGGTCCGGTTAGCAAATCACTTGCACAATAGGGACATGCCTCAATCAGTGATTGAGTCTGTGACATTGGATGTGGATTACCAGTCTGTGGGCTCAACATTCACATGACCAGAGAATGGTATGTCATGAATGGAGAACACTGGAGCAGCCAATGCTGATGTCTGGGGGTGTATATATTGCAAGTGTACCTTTTTTACAATGTCCTCTTTTCTGTTTTTTTAAAAGAAAAAACAGACTTTATTTTAGTATTGGCTATGAATAAGTAGAGTAAAAATAAAAGAAGATCTAGCTCACTGATCCCTGACACTCCAGCACTGATACTACCAAAGTCCCTGCTCTCATGGACACAGAGATCATATTGTTCCGGTTAGCAAATCACTAGCACAATGGGGACATGCCTCAATCATTGATTGACTCTGTGACATTGTATGTCCAGACAGGACCAGGAGCTCGCGACTGATACAAGACTTGGGCAAGAAAAGGATCAGGTATTGAATGGCAAGACAAGTATTACTACTTATATTTTTCAACAGCCAGACTAAAACTGTAGAAATTTTAAAGAATGCTTAAAGTGGTTTCTTTAAGCCAGATTTCACTTCCCAACTTATATATTTGTGCATGTAACTCTTTAAAAGACAAGTCCAGCAATGCCTTTATGTGTCCAGTCCATTTCACTATTACTGAGAAATCAGTGCTTTAATTTATATAAAATTTAGGCCTTAGATCTGAAACCTCTGTCACTCCAGCTCTCCCCCCCCCCACCCAGCACCACTTCCTCCTGCATGACTAACAGCTGTGCTATGCAACTTCAGGAAAAGGAGTCATCACTTAAGCAGGAGAAGGCAGCACTGGGCAGGGAATAGAAGTGGAGTGACAGAGGCTTCAGATCCGCCATAACTCTTCAGCTTCATTTGCATCTTATTTAAAAAGCTGATTTACCAGTAACAGAGGAGCGGACTGGCCCTATAAAGATATTGCTGGACTTGTCTTTGAAAGCGCTAAATCCATATATAGTTTGTGGTGTGAAATCCTGCCAACAGATTAGCTGTATTTTCCTGGTTAATTAGTTTTATTACTTTACACTTGGATTGCATCTCTTAGCACTTTAACCTATAGCAATGTTATAATTACTTGTTATCAGCTTGCATCCATTAGATGGCATCTCCTTACTGTCAATACACCAGAAATAATATAAAAGTGTGTTGAAATCTGAGTCTGAAGCATTTGCCCCAATACGCAGTGGCTGTAGCCCACAGGCTTTGAGACCGAAGCATTGATTATTTTCTGACATTTCACATAGCTGAAATACTACATTTTTCCAACATTAATCTAACTAATCAATATCAAATTACCTTGAATGCAGTAACTCGCATACCAGAAGTAAGAATTACACTGCATTTAGATTATAGTAAAAGACTTGCAGTTTACGAGTAGATCAATAAACAGCGGCAGGTATAGATGAGATCCATCACTATAAAACACAATAATTCTAGCTAGAAAATGCAATTTGTTGTGTTCATTTTACAATTGCAACTAAACCAAAGCGCTAATTGTAATATCTTGTGATGATTGTAGCAATAACCAGAGTTATTGTAATTGGTAATACTACATTGAAATGATTTATTGAAGACGCCGTCATTAACAACTGCGGTACCGAGTTCTATAGAGGTTTTACTGCAGAGTATACTTTTGCTTACTGTAAAAAAGAATGACATATAAGAATTGATTTTCATATTATAGTAAGAAAAAGAAAAAAAAAACATCTGGCAGTGCGGTCCACCCACAGGGAGCTGTAGGGTGCCATAACCACAGTATCTGTTCAAGAAGATGCAATTTCTTCTACAGGATGATAAAACAAAGATAATAATATGTTATACAATCCTTTCTTCTCAGCACTGAATAAAAATGTTGGAATAAATTTGTGTACAAAAGATTTAACTAAAGGTCTACCTTCAGACACAATTTAACTTTTAAATCTAAATACGTTTGTTATTCTTTGTAAAATAATCTCCTAATATATTAATATTGGTTGCCCGTAGAGTTGAGCGACTTTAGTCGGATCGGGTTTCATGAAACAAAATTCGTTTCAGATGAAACTGGTCCGACTAGGGCAAAAAAGGTCGGAGTTTCGTCGGAAACCCGACCCCAATGCAAGTCAATGGGAAATAAAAGTCGGCATTGAGCGGATGACATTCATCCACTCAATGCCAACTTTTATTTCCCATTGACTTGCATTTGGGTCGGGTTTCCGACAAAACTCCGACCTTTTTTGCCTTAGTCGGACCAGTTTCATCTGAAACGAATTTTGTTTCATGAAACCCGATCCGACTAAAGTCGCTCAACTCTATTGGTTGGAATTCTATTCTTCAATAACTTAGAAATCTTTTGCATTGCCAAGATATAAATATAGGAGTGTTTCAAATTGATTTAAAAGGGTTGTCTGGGATTTGAACGTTGATGTGCTATCTTTAGGATAGGTCACCCATGTCTGATCAGTGGGGGTGCAAAGTCAGTGGCAGCTGGAACTGGTAAATTAAAGGATTTTCCACTACTAGGACAACCCCTTCTTAAACTAAATGTTATGACCCGATAACATAATAAAGCCTATACTTACCTCCTGTGCCTGCTCCATTCTAGCGGTGTCAGCACTCACTGTCCCGGGGCTGTGATGCCATGGAATGAAATGTGATGCCCAGCATCCAATCAGTGCTTGCGTCACTGTCTCCACCTTTGGTCAAACTGAACATGAAGAGGTAATCTAGGATGAGCTGCAGGACTGGCTTTCTTTTCATGTTCAGTTTGTTCAAAGGAGGGGACAATGACGCCAGCACTGATTGGGTGCCAGGAATCACGTGTCATTCCAGGGCATAACAGCCCCAGAACCACGAGTGCCGACACTATTGGAACAGTGCTGACATGATAGGTGAGCATGGGCTTTTTTATGTTATCTGGGCTGAACATTTAGGTTAAGAAAGGGTTGTCCTATTAGTGGACAACCCCTTCAAGAAGCTGCACAGCTCCGCTGACTGTTTTGAGGCCACGGCTGGGTACTGCACATCCACCCACTATTGACTTGAATAGGTAGTAGATGTGCAGTACCCTGACATGGCCACTACACAGTGGACAGAGCTGTGCAACTCTGTAACCAAGCAGTTGCAGTCACTGCCAGCACCAGGAACAGTTGATTTACATTGGTGCCTGGTGTTGCACCACCACTGATCAGACATTGATGACTTATCCTAGGGATTGGCCATTAGTGTTAAAGTCCCAGACAAAACGTTTGAAGTACATGATCACAATTAATCTTAGGACCTGAATTTATCATGTGACCTACAGGAACCATTTGGCTTAATCTGCTTTCATTGTTCTTTTTTGTTTTTTTAATATAACGTCTAGGGACTGTATATATATATATATATATATATATATATATATATTATTCCACTATTCTTCATATATCATACTCTGCATGTGATTGTAAACCATTTTCATGTGTTTAGTACTTGTTTGAGCTCTGACACAGGAAAGAGCAGCTTTATTTTTTATTGTCTACTGAACTATCATTCTTGAAATGCGCTGTCTTGGAAAAAAAACTATAGATGCACTTTACTTCATCTGGACTCTCCTGACTCATCATATTCCAGACTGCTGTTTATATATATTTCATACAAAGATACAATTCTGTCAGCATACAGCCTTCACTAGAGGGAGTCTAGGAGCTGAGGAGTAGAAGTCCCGATCGCCAGACCTCCATTAATCTGATCTATTCCTTCACAAACAATCTCCACAAACATTGAAACGATACTAGTATTGTGAATAATAACAAAATATTATGGCGCAAGTTTCCAAGCTCTTTTTAATGGTGCAGGGAAGGTGGTGAACGCTTCCCGCTACATCGGCGCACATCACAATTTGAAAATTTTGCAGCTGGCTGAGTCCTGCACTGGACATGCTCAGTGTGCCGATGAAGCCAGGGTGCATGCATCTACCTTCACTGCACATCGCCAGAGAGTCCAAGATTTGCAAACAGCTGGTGGTGACACATGTCTTGCAAATTATGTTACTCACAACCTCAAGAGCGTAATAACATGGTTAGTGGGATGATTATTCTGTGGAAGCAACGCCCCATGACTGGACACCCATTAGTTAACATGTCATCACTAGTGTTGAGCATTCCGATACTGCAAATATCGGGTATCGGCCGATATTCGCTGTATCGGAATTCCGATACCGAGTACCGATATTTTTTCAATATCGGATATCGGAATCGGAAGTTCCCATAATGCAAAGAGCCACTGCTGTGGCTCTGATTGGCTGCCGAAATGACGTCATCATGATGCGCGGTCTGTGCGCATCATGATGCGCCGTCAGTTCGGGCCTTCCGGGGGGGTCTATGCCAACTGCCCGGGGTTCTGTACTGGCCTGCCGGGGGTCTGTGCCGACTGCCCGGGGGTCTGTGCGGACTGCCGGGGGTCCGTACCGGCCTCCCGGTGGTCTGTGCCGACTGCCCGGGGGTCTGTACCGGCCTCCCGGGGGGCTGTACCGGCCTGCCGGGGGACTGTGCCGACTGTCTGGGGGTCTGTGCAGGTTGCGGGGGTCTGTGCAGGCATCGTCCGATGGGACTACAAGTCCCATCGTGCGATGCCTGCTACCATGACGGTGATTGACACATTAGCCAATGATGGGACAGTAGTAGTCCCATCATCCGGCCTATGTGTTGAATGTAAAAAAAATAAATAAATAAATGCTACATACATACTACATACATGCAACATACATACATACTGCATATATACCACATGCATGCAACATGCATACTACATATATACCACATATATACTACATGCATGCAACATGCATACTACATATATACCACATATATACTACATGCATGCAACATGCATACTACATATACTGTATACCACATATACCGGGTGGCTGTGCCGACTGTCCGGCGGTCTGTGCCGACTGCCCGGGGGTCTGTGCCGGCCTGCCGGGGGGCTGTACTGACTGTCCGGGGGTCTGAGCGGACTGCCGGGGGTCTGTACCGGCCTGCCGGGGGGCTGTGCTGCCCTTCCGGTGGTCTGTACCGACTGTCTGGGGTTCTGAGCGGCCTGCCGGGGGTCTGTAACGGCCTGCCGATGGTCTGTACCGACTGTCCGGGGGTCTGAGCGGACTGCCGGCGGTCTGTACCGGCCTGCCGGGGGTCTGAGCGGACTGCCGGGGGTCTGTACCGGCCTGCCGGGGGTCTGTACCGGCCTGCCGGGGGGCTGTGCTGACTGTCCGCGGGTCTGTGCAGGTTGCGGGGGTCTGTACCGGCTTGCCGGGGGGCTGTGCCGGCCTGCCGGTGGTCTGTACCGACTGTCCGGGGGTCTGAGCGGACTGCCGGGGGTCTGTACCGGCCTGCCGGGGGGCTGTGCCAACTGTCCGGGGGTCTGTGTCGACTGCCTGGGGGTCTGTGCGGACTGCCGGGGGTCTGTACCGGCCTGCCGGGGGGCTGTGCTGGCCTGCCGGGGGGCTGTGCCGACTGTCCGGGGGTCTGTGCCGACTGCCCGGGGGTCTGTGCAGGCATTGTCCGATGGGACTACAAGTCCCATCAGGCGATGCCTGCTACCATGACGGTGATTGACACATTAGCCAATGATGGGACAGTAGTAGTCCCATCATCCAGCCTATGTGTTGAATGTAAGGAAAAAAAATACATACTACATACATACTACATGCTACATACATACTACATACATGCAACATATATACTACATGCATGCAACATACATACATACTGCATATATACCACATGCATACTACATATATACCACATATATACTACATGCATGCAACATGCATACTACATATATACCACATATACCGGGGGGCTGTGCCGACTGTCCGGGGGTCTGTGCCGATTGCCTGGGGGTCTGTACCGGCCTGCCGGGGGGCTGTGCCGGCCTGCCGGTGGTCTGTACCGACTATCCGGGGGTCTGTGCAGGCTGCGGGGGTCTGTACCGGCCTGCCGGGGGGCTGTGCTGGCCTGCCGGTGGTCTGTACTGACTGTCCGGGGGTCTGAGTGGACTGCCGGGTGTCTGTGCCGACTGCCCGGGTGTCTGTGCCGGCCTGCCGGTGGTCTATGCCAATTGCCCGGGGGTCTGTGCCGACTGCCCGGGGGTCTGTGCGGACTGCCATGGGTTTGTACCGGCCTGCCGGGGGGCTGTGCTGGCCTGCCGGTGGTCTGTACCGACTGTCCGGGGGTCTGAGCGGACTGCCGGGGGTCTGTACCGGCCTGCCGGGGGGCTGTACTGGCCTGCCGGGGGGCTGTGCCTGCCTGCCGGGGGGCTGTGCCGACTGTCCGGGGGTCTGTGCAGGCTGCGGGGGTCTGTGCAGGCATCGTCTGATGGGACTATAAGTCCCATCGGGCGATGCCTGCTACCATGACGGTGATTGACACATTAGCCAATGATGGGACAGTAGTAGTCCCATCATCCGGCCTATGTGTTGAATGTAAAAAAAAAAAAAAAAATTCATGCTACATACATGCTACATACATACTACATACATGCTACATACATGCATCATACATACATACTGCATATATACCACATGCATGCAACATGCATACTACATATAAACCACATATATACTACATGCATGCAACATGCATACTACATATATACCACATATACCGGGGGGCTGTGCCGACTGTCCGGGGGTCTTTGCCGACTGCCTGGGGGTCTGTAACGGCCTGCCTGGGGGCTGTGCCGGCCTGCCGATGGTCTGTACCGACTGTCCGGGGGTCTGTGCAGGCTGCGGGGGTCTGTATCGGCCTGCCGGGGGGCTGTGCCGGCCTGCCGGTGGTCTGTACCGACTGTCCGGGGGTCTGAGCGGACTGCCAGGGGTCTGTTCCGGCCTGCCGGGGGTCTGTGCCGACTGGCCGGGGGTCTGTGCGGACGGTCGGGGGTCCGTACCGGCCTCCCGGTGGTCTGTGCCGACTGCCCGGGGGTCTGTACCGGCCTTCTGGGGGGCTGTGCCGGCCTGCCGGTGGTCTGTGCCGACTGCCCGGGGGTCTGTGCCGACTGCCCGGGGGTCTGTGCGGACTGCCGTGGGTCTGTGCCGGCCTGCCGGGGGGCTGTGCCGGCCTGCCGGTGGTCTGTACCGACTGCCCGGAGTTCTGAGCAGCCTGCCGGTGGTCTGTACCGGCCTGCCGGGGTCTGTACCGGCCTGCCGGGGGGCTGTGCCGACTGTCCGGGGGTCTGTGCAGGTTGCGGGGGTCTGTGCAGGCATCGTCCGATGGGACTACAAGTCCCATCGGGCGATGCCTGCTACCATGACAGTGATTGACACATTAGCCAATGATGGGACAGTAGTAGTCCCATAATCTGGCCTATGTGTTGAATGTAAAAAAAAAAAAAAAATACATGCTACATACATACTACATACGTACTACATGCTACATACATACTACATACATGCTACATACATGCAACATACATACATACTGCATATATACCACATGCATGCAACATGCATACTACATATATACCACATATACTACATGCATGCAACATGCATGCAACATGCATACTACATATATACCACATATATACTACATGCATGCAACATGCATACTACATATATACCACATATACCTGGGGTCTGTGCCGACTGTCCGGGAGTCTGTGCCGACTGCCCGGGGGTCTGTACCGGCCTGCCGGTGGTCTGTGCCGACTGTCCGGGTGTCTGTGCAGGCTGCGGGGGTCTGTACCGGCCTGCCGGGGGGCTGTGCCGACTGTCCGGGGGTCTGAGCGGACTGCCGGGGGTCTGTACCGGCCTTCCGGGGGGCTGTGCCGGCCTGCCGGTGGTCTGTGCCGACTGTCCGGGGGTCTGTGCAGGCTGCGGGGGTCTGTACTGGCCTGCCGGGGGCTGTGCCGGCCTGCCGGTGGTCTGTACCGACTGTCCGGGGGTCTGAGCGGACTGCCGGGGGTCTGTACCGGCCTGCCGGGGGGCTGTGCCGGCCTGCCGGTGGTCTGTACCGACTGTCCGGGGGTCTGAGCGGCCTGCCGGGGGTCTGTACCGGCCTGCCGGGGGGCTGTGCCGACTGTCCGGGGGTCTGTGAAGGTTGCGGGGGTCTGTGCAGGCATCGTCTGATGGGACTACAAGTCCCATTGGGCGATGCCTGCTACCATGACGGTGATTGACACATTAGCCAATGATGGGACAGTAGTAGTCCCATCATCCGGCCTATGTGTTGAATGTAAGAAAAAAAAATACATACTACATGCATAATACATGCTACATACATACTACATACATGCTACATACATGCAACATATATACTACATGCATGCAACATACATACATACTGCATATATTCCACATGCATGCAACATACATACTACATATATACCACATATATACTACATGCATGCAACATGCATACTACATATATACCACATATATACTACATGCATGCAACATGCATACTACATATATACCACATATACCGGGGGTCTGTGCCGACTGTCCGGGGGTCTGTGCCGACTGCCTGGGGGTCTGTACCGGCCTGCCGGGGGGCTGTGCCGGCTTGCCGGTGGTCTGTACCGACTGTCCGGGGGTCTGTGCAGGCTGCGGGGGTCTGTACCGGCCTGCCGGTGGTCTGTACCGACTGTCCGGGGGTCTGAGCGGACTGCCGGGGGTCTGTACTGGCCTGCTGGGGGGCTGTGCTGGCCTGCCGGTGGTCTGTACCGACTGTGCTGGGGTCTGTGCAGGCTGTGGGGATCTGTACCGGCCACTGTCTCGGCACTGCCCACCATCTGTCCATCATGATGCCCCTATGCGTCGCTGCATCCTCCTGATTTGAATGCCAGTGCCTGTGCTGTGGCAAGAGTTCTCGGGCATGCACAGTGCGCGCGCCTGCGTGATGTGGAGGCCCCAGATCCCGCCCTGCAGTGTGTTATGATATATTCATACTACGGGGCTGGGGCCTCCGCAACACGCAGACGCAAAAAAAAAATAACAATTTATAAAAAATCGCTAAATAAATTAAAAAAACAAAACAATAAAAATACACATATTTGGTATCACCGCGTCCGTAACGACCAGCCCTATAAAACTGTCCCACTAGTTAACCCCTTTATTGAACCCCTTAAAAAATAAAAATAAAAAACAAAGCAAAAAATAAAGCTTTATCATCATACCACCGAACAAAAAGTGCAATAGCGCTCGATCAAAAAAACGGATATAAATAAACATGGTACCGCTGAAATCGTCATCTTATCCCGCAAAAAATGAACCACCACACAGTGTCATCAGCGAAAAAATAAAAAGTTATAGCTCGCAGAATAAAGCGATGCAAAAATAATTATTTTTTATATAAAATTGTTTTCATTGCATAAAAGCGACAAAACATAAAAAAAGACATAAATGAGGTATCGCTGTAACCGTACTGACCCGAAGAATAAAACCGCTTTATCAATTTTTCCGCACGCGGCACAGCGTAAACGCACCCCCCAAAAGAAATTCATGAAATGCTGGTTTTTGTTCATTCTACATCCCAAAAATCGGAATAAAAAGCGATCAAAATATGTCACGTGCCCGAA
Organism: Dendrobates tinctorius; assembly: GCF_039654945.1. NCBI lineage: Eukaryota > Metazoa > Chordata > Amphibia > Anura > Dendrobatidae > Dendrobates > Dendrobates tinctorius. The sequence goes on along the minus strand of NW_027361728.1, from coordinate 89,755,086 downwards.
ATGGTACCAATAAAACGTCAGCTCATCCTGCAAAAAATAAGACTTCACATGACTCGGTGGGTCAAAATATGAAAAAATTATAGCTCTCAAAATGTGTTGATGCAAAAACTATTTTTACAATAAAAAGAGTCTTTTAGCATCCGACAGCTGCCAAAAATAAAAACCCGCCATAAATGGTAAATCAAACCCCCCGTTATCACCTCCTTAGTTAAGGAAAAATAATAAATAAAAAAAAATGTATTTATTTCCATTTTCCCATTAGGGCTAGGGTTAGGGTTAGGGCTAGGGTTAGGGCTAGGGTTTAGGGTTGGAGTTAGAATTGGGGGGTTTCCATTATTTTGGCACATCAGGGGCTTTCCAAGCGCGACATGGTGTTCGATCTCAATTCCAGCCAGAAAAGTCAAATGGTGCTGCTTCCCTTCCGAGCTCTGCCATGCACCCAAATAGTGGTTTAACCCCACATATGGGGTATCAGCTTATTCAGGACAAATTGCACAATAACTTTTGGGTCATGTTTCTCTTGGGAAAATAACAATTGGGGGTGAAAAGATGATTTTTGTGGAAAAAATATGATATTTTAATTGTACAGCAGTACGTTATAAACTTCTGTGAAGCCCTTGGGGGTTCAAAATGCTCACCACATATCTTGATAAGTTCCTTGGGGGGTCTAGTTTCCAAAATGGGGTCACTTGTGTGGGTTTCCACTGTTTAGGCACATCAGGAGCTCTCCAAACTTGACATGGCATCCGATCTGAATTCCAGCCAATTTTGCAGTGAAAAAGTCAAACGACTCTCTTTCCCTTCCGAGCTCTGCCATGCGCCCAAACAGTGGTTCCCCCCACATACCAGGTATCGGTGTACTCAGGACAAATTGCACAATAACTTTTCCAGTCCAACTTCTCCTGTTACCCTTGGTAAAATAAAAAAATTGAGCCTGAAATAATTTTTTTGTGAAAAAAAGTTAAATGTTCATTTTTTTAAGCATTCAAAAAATTCCTGTGAAGCACCTGAAGAGTTAATAAAACTTCTTGAATGTGGTTTTGAGCACCTTGAGGGGTGCAGTTTTTAGAATGGTGTTACTTTTGGGTATTTTCTATCATATAGACCCTCAAAGTGACTTCAAATGTGATGTGGTCCCTAAAAATAAAATGGTGTTGTAAAAATGAGAAATCGCTGGTCAACTTTTAACCCTTATAACTTCCTAACAAAAAAAAAATTGTTTCCAAAATTGTGCTGATGTAAAGTAAACATGTGGGAAATGTTATTTATTAACTATTTTGTGTCACATATCTCTCTGGTATAAGGGCATAAAAATTCAAAGTTTGAAAATTGCAAAATTTTCAAAATTATCGCCATATTTCCATTTTTTTCATAAATAAACGCAAGTTATAGCGAAGAAATTTTACAACTAAAGTGAAGTAAAATATGTCTTGAGAAAACATTCTCAGAATCGCCTAGATCCGTTGAAGCGTACCTGAGTTATTACCTCATAAAGGGACAGTGGTCAGAATTGTAAAAATTGGCCCGGGAGTTAACGTGCAAACCACCCTTGGTAGTAAAGGGGTTAAATATTCAAATAGCCTCTTCAGAGAGGAACAGGGCTTGAACTCTAGTGTCACCTCTTGAATGTCATGTAGCAGTCCTAAAAGTTTATAATGACCCACTGATGAGCCTTGTCACTTGATTAAGGATTAGAAGTCAAATTAGAAACTCCATTTGCAGACATACTGTATGTTTTGGAGTGACAGCACCTTCTCTGTGAAAAGCATGGGATTCAAGTCACCTTGTTCAATGAAAAGGGTATATTTAAATGCCCAGAGGATGACTGCATGGCCTATAATTCTGCTTACACCAAATTGGTACTCTCCAGAAGGAGAAATGTTTCCCTTTAGCTCCCCAGTCAAAGGCCTCTCAACTAGCCTAATTATATCACTTGCTTTGCACTGAAGAGAGGCATGCACACTGAAGTTTTGTCTGCAAATGGAGTTTCTGATTTGGCATCTTATCCTAAATAATGTGAAAAGTCTTGATAAAGGGTCAATATTCATTTTTAGGACTGGTGCATCCATTGATGACGCAAGAGTCCTAGTCCTCATCCTCTCTAAAGGGGTTATTTGCATATCCGATATATAGCAATTATTTTTTCTTCAATATTATACATTATGACCTACCATTGATTCACATTACTGTAATTTTTTTCAGACATTACAAATACTAAATGTGGAGACTGAACTAGAATTCCTAAACCCCTTCTTCTTTGACTTTACATTTGCACTTGAAAAAATAACCCAGATATAGACCTCTAGATGTGAAAAACTTTTTAATGTTTGTATCTTAAGTCAAATCCTATATGAAATCCAAGAGATAAGACCATTCCTTGTGTAGCAGAATTCAGTTGTCATGTAAAACCCTTTGAAACACAAGCTCAAGTATTTCACTTTCTGTGTGTACAGATCATGGACCAGCCTGAATAGAATTCCACTACCTAACCACAGAGATTAAGATCGTGACAATAAGACAAAGATGTACTGTATTCTTACTTTGCACTTACTTCTTTAAGAGTTCGTACCCAGGGAACAAAACCCTTGATATATCCTGTTTCAGAATAGACAGCCAGGAAAAATGATAGACTGATGAAAACAAATGCAAAGAACAGCCATGATACAATGTGAAACAATTGAAGGACCTCTTGAGATCGATAAGAATACCAAAGGTTGTCCTGTATTAGTGAAGCGCAGATCATGAAAGTATGAGGCAATTAAGCATCGCAGTAGTCTGCAGAAAGTAGCAGAACAATTGATTTCTTCCTTTTATAAATGGTACAGTCACTGTAATTAATTATGTCTGAACAGGGTGTCCAATCAATCTCAAAGACTATCATGTCTCGAAACATTTCTTCAAATGTATCTTGTGGCAACGCAGCATCCTCTTTAGATAAATGTGCAATGTTTTGACATTGAAAACGCATTCGTTAAAGCCTTACTAATGATACATTTTATCTTTTATTCAACACATAAACAAAATAATTCTAAATCTATACAGTGTTATTTACGGTAATCTGTGCTATTTAGTTAGCAAATAATTTTAATGTGGTATGGCTATTTCTATTTTTGTTATGTACAGTTTACTACAGCTTTATTAGCTTTAAAGTGAACCTGACATTAAATTTTCTCATACTAAATTACCCCCTCTTTGTTAGCCCTCGAAACAGCTTTTTACATCTGTCCTGTTTTCATCACCGCAATTTGCTATACACAATGTGCACACATGTCCTACAGCATAGAGAAATCATTACCTAGAGTTGTGATGGGTGGGACCAGACTATCATTGGTGTCTTCAGCCAGCTTGAAATTCAAGCCCCTTTACCCATGTAGAAGACATCTGCTGAGTCATCAACAGTATATCACGCTGTAAACCTTGTGCCATCTCCATTCACCTAAAAGCTGGTGCTTTTGCATTTTATATTGACCTTAGGGCAAGGAAGTAAACATAGCTGGGTGCAAGAAAAAAAACCCTAGACTCATATTAAGGAAGAGTTGGGAGGACCACCCGAATCCTAGTTAATCTCTGGTATTAGGACCTTCATCATGGGCAGCACGGTGGCACAGTGGTTAGTACTGCAGCCTTGCTGTTCTGGGTCCTGGGTTCAAATCTCACCAAGGACAACATCTGCAAGGAGTTTGTATGTTCTTCCCATGATTGCGTGGGTTGCCTTCGGGTACACCGGTTTCCCTCCACATTCCAAAGACATCCTGATTGGGAATTTAGATTGTGAGCCCCATTGGGGAAAGTGATGATAATGTCTGTAAAGCGCTGCGTAATAAGATAGTGCTATATAAGCAGAGCATTATAATAAATAAATTAAATGTATATAATCTACAGTTTTTTAGAGTTTGGTGCCTGTGTGTCTTAAGCAGACCTCTGATGGTGTATCGGCAAAAGGCCATTGAGCAATAAAAGAGGTAGAAGGATGTTAATGCTTCTCTGGTGACCCTCGTAGAGTTACAACCTTTATTTTTTTAATTAGAGCTCAGAAAGCAGAATTTCCTATGGTTACTTTAAGGCTAATTGCTCCCTTTTTCATCCCATTAACACCTCCGCAATGCGATTGCAACTTAGAGACCTGACAATATCTTTCATGTCTGCCATACTCCTTTTCTCTATCAAACAGCTGTAAAGGTTGTGTGGTTTTAAAAGGGTATTCCAATCTGTAAAAATTCTATCCCGATATATAGTAGGTATAATAATAATATTAGCCATTACCTCCAATTAGAAATGTAATATATTTCTTCTGAACTTTCAAAAAATCTAACTATGGCCTTGTTTTTACAGGGTATAAAATATGAGCCCAACATTTCATAAGTTTTAAGAAGCAATCACAGCCTTTGTATCTACAATCTGCTGATTAAAACAAGTACATCAAAGCCATGTAATAGCAATATTCAGTCGTCTCCTCTCCATTGATTCTAGTGTAGACAAATCACTGTAAATTCTGCAATCTCTAACTTTCACCTGCTTGTGAGAATGTAGTATGATATATAGTATTCAATCTTTATAATAAATCAGTATTTTACTGTATTATCCTTTATAAAATAAGAGATGTTATATACAGGGTTATTCACAAATTATTAAGTTAATCAATCTATAGGATATGGGAAAACTTACTGATTTCTGGGAATCCAACCACTGAGACTTATTCTGAGAGAGCTATGGAAACCATGTTTAATGGTGCAGAATTGGTCAATGTCAACCTTAGCAACATTCCTTGTCTATGGTACAACCAGAAACAAGAAAAATCACTGATTTTAAAGAAAATTCAAGTCATCATTTGCTACTTTTTTTTGTAACTATTTATGACAAAACTGCTTAGCAAAAATGGGCCAATGTTTCAGAGTATAAAGATCCACTTTCTCAAATAAACTGATTACAAACATTCAAAAGACAAGCAAACTCTTTCTCAAGTTATACGAATCACTTGGTCCCTTCCCCCATGGAAAATAACATGGATGTAAAACTGATTTATAGATGTTAAACTAAGGTCTAGCTGGGTTTTCAGCAAACAACAGATAGAAATGTATTCTGAGCACTGAAGTCGATGGATTTGTTATGTGACATAAAACTAAAGAATTATTTGACCTTTGAGGCATAGCAGAGTATATTCAGTTGAATTTAGTAGTTCAGGTAATGCTGACTATTCATTCAAGTGTATCGTTCAGTTTATACTTTTTGTAAAGATGTCTGAATGATTTAAGGTTGATGACAATTTAATGTACACCGCTTTTTTGGCATTAATTATTTCTGTTCAACAAAAAGTAAAGAAATCTGTATCTGAATTTAAAGCACCACTCTGACATTTTTTTGTTTTACCATTGGAGTAGTGCTTCAGGCTTAAGTCCCCAACCACCTGTCTTTTATTCACCTTCCAGAGTCTTCATTTGTTATCACTGCCGCTTCCATCTGTCTCCTGCAGCTTGTGACCTGCCGGCTGTTCCAGTGTTTCATGGAGTGAGCTGGTGATCACAAATCAATGTAAGTCAATGAGGGCCTCATTCTGGCATCATAAAGATGCATTGAGAGCTTGAAGAAGTTGTCTTCCTCACCTCCGGACCTGAGCAGTGCGCCAATGAAGGCAGGAAGAATACACCTGTCTTCAGAGGCGCAACGGCGTGGGGAAGAAAACCAGTGTGTATGAGTAAGAATTGCAGCGAGATGGCAATGATGACCTATAGGCAGGGGTGGGATTCAAATTTTTAACAACAGGTTCTGTGTTTGTGTGTAGGAAATTCACACCCATTTTGAGCCACACCCATTTTTAAGCCACACCCATTTACACACACCTTTTCCTCAAACATAGTAGGGGCACAGTCAAACATTTGAAAAAAAAATGGAATGAGTTCAGAACATTGCACATTCTGGCCAGTGGCTCTCCTGACCCAAGTGTAACAACTGCATATATTTCTATGCAGCTGTCTCACTTGACTGACCGGCTGGCCAGGCTGTGCACTACATTCTGATTGATACGACAGTCTGTCTGCGTCCTAATGGTAATTAAAAGTAAAAATCACCATACCCTTCCATTCTTAGATTCTATAATACCCCAGCCCCTTTAGGTAACATGCCCCATAATATGTCAGCCTCTTAAAGTCCTGGCTTGTCCCAGACTTCTCATGTCTCAGCCTGTATGGTGTTCCAGGTGCCTAAAGCCCCAGGCTCTATATTCTCTCAGTCTCCTCAATCCTAGGCACCTTTGGGTTCCAGCCTCTTCAAGTCCCTATACCCTAAGTGCTGCAGCTGCCTAAAGCCAAAGATCCCACAATGTCACAGCCTCCTCAAGTTCCAGACACCATTGTGTCCCAAACCCAAAAGATCCAAGTTTACATAGTATCACATTCTCTTCAAGCCCAGACACCATACTGTCCCATATTCCTCAGGTCCAGGTCACATAGTGTCTCAGTCTCCTCCAGTCCCAGGTTCCACAGTATCTCAGATGTTTACAGCCCCATGAATCATAATGCTCAACTTCCACAATCCCAGGTCCCATAGAGTATCAGGCTCCTCAATTGACGGGTGACAAAGTGCCCCAGCTGCCTAAAAATCCAAATCCCATAGTGTCCTAGCCTCCTGAGATCCTAGGCCTTATAGTGCCCTAGCTGCCTTAAGCGCCACAATGTCCTAGTCTTCACAAGTTATGGTCCCATAGAATCTCAGCCTCCTCATGTCCCAGGCCTTATAGTGCCCAGGTGCCTAAAGTCTCCTAATGGCACAACCTACAAAGTCCCAGGTGCCATAGAATCCCAGCCTCCACAATCTCAGATCCCTTTGAGTCCAAGCCACCTCAATCCCATATCCCATAGTGTCCCAGCAGTCTCAATCCCACATCCCATCGAGTCCCAGCCTCCTCAATCCCAGGTCCCATAGAATCCCAGCTGCCTCGTCAATCCCACATGCCAGAGTCCCACTCCCAGCCTCCTCAATCGATCCCATATCCCATAGAGACTGTCGGGGGCACACATTGTACATAATGGGGCACAAGCACAACAGCCACAGCCAGGCCGCACAACGCACATGGTGTTGCCCGGGCACTGAGTCTGACTGACTGACCTGCTGTTGGTGCAGCATGCAGCTGAGCAGTCCACTGTCCAGACCAGTGGTAAGTACAGGCCGGCCAGGTGATGATGACTTAGCTTGGCAGCCTGCCTGGTGCCTGCGGTTACCAGCGTCACGGCATGGGTGGCGGCATTGACCCCTGACTAGATGGCGGCGGCCCTCACCACAGCTCAGCCCCCGCAGCATGTGCACCTGTCCTGTCCCAATTGCCGCACTGCCGCAAGTATCAGTGCACGGGGCCATGGCCCAGCGGGGTGTGCATTGACTGAGTCTGTGCAGATATCAGTGCGCGGTATCCCTTCATTCCGGCTGGAAGCAGAGCCCGCCCTCCTCCTCCTCTGTGCACTGCAGCCTTCAAGTACCGAATCGTGGCTCCGGATCTCCCCGGTTCGGGGAACAGGCTGCTTTTTTAACAAGCGGTTCCATCGAACCGGGGAAAACCGGCTGAATCTCATCCCTGCGTAGAATCCCAGCTGCCTCATCAATCCCACATGCCAGAGTCCCACTCCCAATCTCCTCAATTGATCCCATATCCCATAGAGACTGTTGGGGGCACACATTGTATATAATGGGGCACAAGCACAACAGGCACAGCCAGGCCGCACAACAAACATGGTGTCACCTGGGCTCTGAGTCTGACTGACTGACCTGCTGTTGGTGCAGCATGCAGCTGAGCAGTCCACTGTCCTGACCAGTGGTAAGTACAGGCCGGCCAGGTGATGATGACTGAGCTTGGCAGCCTGCCTGGCGCCTGCGGTTACCGACGTCATGGCGTGGGTGGCGGCATCCCTCACCTCAGCTCAGCCCTCGCAGAAAGTGCGCCTGTCCTGCCCCAATTGCCGCACTGCCGCAGGTATCAGTGCGCAGGGGCCTAGGCCGGCAGGGTGTGCACTGACTGAGTCTGTGCAGATATAAGTGCGTGATATCCCTTCATTCCAGCTGGAAGCAGAGCCCACCCTCCTCCTCCTCTGTGCGCTGCAGCTTTCTAGTACCGGATCGTGGCTCCGGATCTCCCCGGTTCGGGGAACAGGCTGCTTTTATAACAAGCGGTTCCATCGAACCGGGGAGAACCGGCTGAATCTCATCCCTGCATAGAATCCCAGCTGCCTCATCAATCCCACATGCCAGAGTCCCACTCCCAACCTCCTCAATTGATTCCATATCCCATAGAGACTGTCGGGGGCACACATTGTACATAATGGGGCACAAGCACAACAGGCACAGCCAGGCCGCAAAACACACATGGTGTCGCCCGGGCTCTGAGTCTGACTGACTGACCTGCTGTTGGTGCAGCATGCAGCTGAGCAGTCCACTGTCCAGACCAGGGTAAGTACAGGCCGGCCAGGTGATGATGACTGAGCTTGGCAGCCTGCCTGGCGCCTGCGGTTACCGGCGTCACGGCGTGGGTGGCGTCATTGACCCCCGGCTGGATGGCGGCGGCCCTCACCTCAGCTCAGCCCCCGCGGCAAGTGCGCCTGTCCTGCCCCAATTGCTGCACTGCCGCAGGTATCAGTGCGCAGGGGCCTAGGCCGGCAGGGTGTGCACTGACTGAGTCTGTGCAGATATCAGTGTGCGGTATCCCTTCATTCTGACTGGAAGCAGAGCCCGCCCTCCTCCTCCGTGCGCTGCTGCATTCAAGTACCGGATCGCGGTTCTGGATCTCCCTGGTTCGGAGTACCGGCTGCTTTTTTAACAAACGGTTCCATCGAACTGGGGAGAACCGGCTGAATCTCACCCCACCTATAGGTGTGATAACATGCTGTGAGAGCAGACTAGTCTGGGGAAAACAACACTCCATTGACTATTCCAAGACCTAATTAGAATAGGAAAAGTGGACATAGGAAATTGCAACCTATTTATCACCATTGGGACATTGGAGAGTCAAATGAAACCTTAACAATCATATTGAAATGGTCACTCTCTGATACATCCATATACTGTAGATAATTAATAGTTCTTCAAAATTGAAAGAGCTCAGCAGGTAAAGTCTCTACAGATGAGTATTTAATTGAATTCTACTAGAATGTTAAAAAAAAAATCCTGTTTAGCAAAAATGCAGATTTTTTTGTAATTTGGTTCTGCACTGATTCAAAAAAATGGTGGCTGACCCTCCAATTTTAACTATTCTTTGTCTAGTTCTTGGTGCATTTTCTTATCACCGCCACCAAGCGCTGGATCCATTGTCATCTTCCTGCTAGGCCAAGACTTCTGGCTCCAATGAAGTCCAGAATGTTTCTGCGGATGCAAGCAAGGTCATGGAATAGGCTGTGACGTCATGACATTGCAACCTAATGCATTTTTTGCACAGAATTGTCCCAGGTCTCATCAGAGCTGGAAGTCCTGGCCTAATTTGAAGAGATTCAGCACTCGTTGGCCATGATAAGAAGATGTGCCGCGCTCCGGTCAATGGACAATGAAGAATAAAAGGTCTGGAGAGGTGAGCGGTAACGTGAGTTTAGGTACTCTTTTCTATATTCCATATCATATGCGTTGTAGCTAGAGTTGAGCGAAACGGGTCGAAAAAATTCAAAAGTCGACGACTTTTGGCAAAGTCGGGTTTCATGAAACGAAACCCGACCCTAGGATGAGGTCGGCCACGAGGTCGGCGACTTACGTGCCAAAGTCGCGTTTCAAAAGTTTGTTTTGCGCTCTTTTTCAGCCAATCAGGATCCACGGACACTGTGGGCAAAGTGATGACATAGGCACGGGTCACCTCCATCTTTCAGAAGGGCATGCAAGTGATTGGCTTGCTTTGGTGGGCGTCACAGGGGGTATAAAAGGGCGTGCACGCCGACCGCCATCTTACTTCTGCCGATCTTAGTATAGGGAGAGGTTGCTGCTGATTCTGTAGGGAGAGCGTTAGGCAGGGAAGAAGACAAAAAAACTGCTTCTGCTGCTAGCGATTTGGCCTGCACAACACACAAGTCACTGTGTGTGCAGTGCAAGGGGAGGCTATATTGTGGTGTATCAGTGGTGTTGGTTGTTGGGCTGCCTTTTAAGGCTTCCTGACACGCTGGCATTGCTGTTTACCCACTGCTCCGCAAACTGCTTTTTTAAAAGCAATCCAATCTCCCTTATCCTCTCGTCACTTTGGTCACAGGCAGCTGTGCCATCGAGCGTGTCACATAGCGCTCAGATATCAGTGGGCCGCACACAATCCACAAGTGTCCAGTGTCCAAAAGTGTACGCAGAGATTCAAAATCTCCATTATCCTCTCGTCACTTTGGTCACAGGCAGCTGTGCCATCGAGCGTGTCACATAGCGCTCAGATATCAGTGGGCCGCACACAATCCACAAGTGTCCAGTGTCCAAAAGTGTACGCAGAGATTCAAAATCTCCATTATCCTCTCGTCACTTTGGTCACAGGCAGCTGTGCCATCGAGCGTGTCACATAGCGCTCAGATATCAGTGGGCCGCACACAATCCACAAGTGTCCAGTGTCCACAAGTGTGTGCAGAAATTCTAAAACTCCCCTGTCCTATAGACACCTTGTACCTTGTTTTACATTACTATATAGTTTGTTGGATTTTGTCTACATTTCTACCAAAAATGAGGAAGGCTGGTGGAAGAGGCCGTGGAATTGGGCGGGGGTTGGCAGCTGGTAATGATGGTGTTGGTGGTGGATCTGATGGTAGTGGCAAGAGCAAAATAGGACCGAATGCAGGAGGTGCTGACCCTGCGTCATCGTCTGGCTACATAAGGCCTCGAACGCTTAGTTTTCTAGGAGTTGGAAAACCGCTTTTAAAGGCAGAGCATCAGGAAAAAGTTTTGTCTTACATTGCTGACTCAGCCTCCAGCTCTATCGCCTCCTCTTCTTCAGTTGTAAAAAGTAAAAGCACTGAGTCGTCATTGGAGGCTCATGTTCATGAACCACACCTTTCCTTGTGTCCTTCACCCCAACCAAGATTGAAGGATGACGCAGGCCATACTACTGATTACTCCATGGAGCTGTTTTCACATACCATGCCTGGATTATCAAGTCAAATGGTGAATTACCCAGGCCAAGATGAATCTGACATGGAGTGCACTGATGCACAGCCGCTGATGGATGATTCTGCTGGTACATTCACTCAGAGCACTACATTGTCATCGCAGTGTACAGAGCCAGATTTTGACCCTGATGAGACTCAGGTGCCCCTTCCCGCACACTATACCACCATACACGGTGACACAGAGAAAGGTGCACATGACATAGAAGAGGAGGTGATGGATGACCCAGTTGTTGACCCAGATTGGCATCAATTGGGGGAAGAGGGTGCTGCTTCCAATAGCTCAGATGAGGAGCATCCACAGCAGACATCGACATCGCAACAGCTGTTATCTGGCAGGCCCGGAGCACTCCAAAGACAGGTTCCAAACATCAAAAGAGTTGCTGGACAGCTTGTCCAGAGGGTCAAAAGATCACAGCGTGCTAGGCCGCAAAATGTCTGCCAAAGTAGGAAGAGTGCAGTGTGGCACTTTTTTGAACAAAATCCTCATGATCAGGCCAAGGTTATCTGTAAGAAGTGCGCAAAGACCTTTAGCCGAGGGAAAAATCTGAAAAATTTGAATACCAGTTGCATGCTTAGACATTTAACCAGCATGCACTTGCAAGCGTGGACACAACACCAAACCTCAAGTGCCACATGTGCAACTGATCACAACGAAGGTAGTCAGCAACGCTACATTGTTTCCCCCACTGTAAGCCCACCGGTTAGCACAGCAGCAAATGTTGAGGTGTCGTTGCAAGGCCACAGCAGTCAGGGAATCCCACTGTTATATCAACGAAAGACTGATTCTAGGCCATCAGAAAGAACACCAACTCCATCACCATCATCAACCCTCTCTCAGTCCGCCCTGTCCACCGCTCCTTCCACCATATGCAGCTCTCAAGTCCAGCTCACCCTCCCAGACACTATGAGTAGGTCAAGAAAGTACTCAGTCTCTCATCCGCGTACACTGGGTTTGAACGCCCACATTGCCAAACTAATCTCGTTTGAGATGATGCCCTTTCGGTTGGTGGAAAGCACAGCTTTCCGCGAACTCATGGCCTATGCAGTACCACGCTATGACCTACCCAGTCGCCACTTCTTCTCTCGCAAAGCCATCCCAGCCCTCCACCATCATGTGAAAGACCGCATTGTCCATGCACTCAAGCAGTCAGTGAGCGGAAAGGTGCACCTCACAACTGATGCATGGTCCAGTCGGCATGGCCAGGGCCGTTACGTGTCCATCACTGCGCACTGGGTTAATGTGGTGGATGCAGGGTCCACAGGGGACAGCGGTGGTGGGACAGTGCTGCCTAGCCCACGGTATAGGAAACAGTTGGCTGTAGGAGTTCCACCCTCCTCCTCCTCCTCCTCCTCCAGAAGCGACAGCTCGTCCACAGAGCGCAGTCGTACGAGCACTCCATCTGCAGCTGCCACTGTTGCACACGATGTGTCCCCCTATCGAGCAGCTAGTGGAAAGCGTCAGCAGGCTGTGTTGCAGATGATGTGTTTGGGCGACAGACACACCGCCGATGTGCTGGCCGAGTACTTGAAGCGACAAACTGAGTCATGGCTGGGCAGTGTACATCTTGAGGCAGGCAAGGTAGTTAGTGATAACGGCCGTAATTTTGTGGCAGCCATAGCCCTTTAAAAACTCAGCCACATACCTTGCTTGGCTCACACCTTGAACCTGGTGGTGCAGTGCTTCCTCAAAAATTATCCGGAGTTAACAGCCCTGCTCCAGAAGGTGCGAAGACTGTGCGCGCACATCCGCCGGTCGCCTGTACACTCCGTTCATATGCAGAAGCTGCAGCGATTGCTCCACCTTCCCAACCACCGCATCATTATCGACATTGCAACAAGGTGGAACTCCACCCTGCACATGGTGGAGCGGCTGTGCGAGCAGAGGCAGGCCATAATGCATTTGTGGGAGGATACACGGCCAGGCACTTTGAGAGCAGACATGGAGTTGACAGGCGTGCAGTGGTCGAAGCTGAAAGACCTTTGTAAAGTCCTTCAGTATTTTGAGGAATGCACACGGCTGGTAAGCGCAGACGACGCCATCCTAAGCATGAGCATCCCACTTATGCGTCTGCTCATGCAAACTTTGACGCACCTTAAGGAGCAGGCGTCTGCAGCCAATGTTGATGAGGAGGAAGAGGAGGAGGGAATCCTTGATGACATTCAGCCATTGTCTGCTCAGGGACCTCTCCTGGACGAGGTGGAGGAAGAAGAGGAGGAGGAGGAGGAGGATGATGGGGATGATTACTTAGGGGAGGAGGATGCATCTCGTGGGGCAAGTGAAAATGTTGGCGTGGCAAGGTCTGGTACAGGGTTTGTGCGTGACTGGAGGGATGTGGATTTGCCAGAAACTGCTCCTCCACCCAGCACTCGCAGTGCATCATTGACACCGGGAACATTGGCCCACATGTCAGATTATGTCTTGCGGATCCTAAAAAGGGACCCCCGCATTGCCAAAATGATGAACGATGACGACTACTGGTTGGCCAGCATCCTGGATCCACGCTATAAAGGCAAATTACAAAACATCATGCCACAGGAGAACCTTGACCTAATATTGGCTAATAAACAAGCAACTCTGGTAAATCGGTTGCTTGAGGCATTCCCAGCACACAGCAGCGGTGATGGTTCTCACACGAGCCGTACGGGCCGGGGGCAGTTTGGCAGAGGTGTTCGTGGTGCACACAGCAGAAGTGGCGTTGGAGACAGGGGTTTCATGACAATGTTGTGGACTGATTTTTCAAATACCGCTCACACAACTGGTAATACTGCATCGATGGAAAGTGACAGGAGACAGCAGTTGTCAACTATGGTTACAAACTACTTTTCCTCCCATATCGATGTTCTCCCACACAGGTCATTCCCCTTTGACTATTGGACCGCTAAACTGGAAACCTGGCCTGAATTGGCCCAATATGCCTTACAGGAGCTCGCTTGCCCAGCTGCAAGTGTGCTATCGGAAAGAGTCTTCAGTGCAGCTGGATCAATCCTGACAGAAAAAAGGACCCGTCTGTCAACCCAAAATGTGGATGATCTAACCTTCATTAAAATGAACCACGCATGGGTTTCCAAGGATTTTGTCCCACCTTCCCCTGATGACACATAGGGTGACAGAAAAATGGCTTGCTTTGGTCCACCTCTTCCTGGTACTTCACCTATTTCGCCTTTTGCATCAGTTGAATGTCCAACATCAACATATGCCACTTTCTAAAACTCCCTAACTGTGCTGCCTCCCCCCCCATGGCCGGGGTCACTACCTAGCGCACGACACCGTGCGAGTGCCGTTGCCCTGGACAGGTGGGTAGGCCGACTCTTGGGCGCGAGCACTGGCACAGGGTCTCTCATAGTGCAATCAAGTGTCTCTGACGGCGGTGGTGCACACCCGCCGTCAGACACACCGCTGTACTATGAGGGGACCAGTGCCAGTACCGACGCCCACGAGTGGGCCCCCCTTGCTTGGCCAGGGCCCCAGCATTTGCAATCTTTACCTCTCCCTGCTCCTCCGCTGTGTAATCTGGGCCGTCAAATCCATACTGTGCCTGACACCGTCTGAGCCTGCCTCCTGAGACATATATTTTGAATGTGTACGCTATCCATACATGTTATCCAGGGATACGGTACCCCTTCTAACCTTTGTGCAATGACGTGCAATCCATACTGGGCCTAACACCGTCTGAGCCTGCCTCATGCTGTATAGACATATATTTTGAATGTGTACACTATCCATACATGTTATCCGGGGATACGGTACCCCTTCTAACCTTTGTGCAATGACGTGCAATCCATACTGGGCCTAACACCGTCTGAGCCTGCCTCATGCTGTATAGACATATATTTTGAATGTGTACACTATCCATACATGTTATCCGGGGATACGGTACCCCTTCTAACCTTTGTGCAATGACGTGCAATCCATACTGGGCCTAACACCGTCTGAGCCTGCCTCATGCTGTATAGACATATATTTTGAATGTGTACGCTATCCATACATGTTATCCGGGGATACGGTACCCCTTCTAACCTTTGTGCAATGACGTGCAATCCATACTGGGCCTAACACCGTCTGAGCCTGCCTCATGCTGTATAGACATATATTTTGAATGTGTACGCTATCCATACATGTTATCCAGGGATACGGTACCCTTTCTAACCTTTTGCAATGACGTGCAATCCATACTGGGCCTAACACCGTCTGAGCCTGCCTCATGCTGTATAGACATATATTTTGAATGTGTACGCTATCCATACATGTTATCCGGGGATACGGTACCCCTTCTAACCTTTGTGCAATGACGTGCAATCCATACTGGGCCTAACACCGTCTGAGCCTGCCTCATGCTGTATAGACATATATTTTGAATGTGTACACTATCCATACATGTTATCCGGGGATACGGTACCCCTTCTAACCTTTGTGCAATGACGTGCAATCCATACTGGGCCTAACACCGTCTGAGCCTGCCTCATGCTGTATAGACATATATTTTGAATGTGTACGCTATCCATACATGTTATCCGGGGATACGGTACCCCTTCTAACCTTTGTGCAATGACGTGCAATCCATACTGGGCCTAACACCGTCTGAGCCTGCCTCATGCTGTATAGACATATATTTTGAATGTGTACGCTATCCATACATGTTATCCGGGGATACGGTACCCCTTCTAACCTTTGTGCAATGACGTGCAATCCATACTGGGCCTAACACCGTCTGAGCCTGCCTCATGCTGTATAGACATATATTTTGAATGTGTACGCTATCCATACATGTTATCCGGGGATACGGTACCCCTTCTAACCTTTGTGCAATGACGTGCAATCCATACTGGGCCTAACACCGTCTGAGCCTGCCTCATGCTGTATAGACATATATTTTGAATGTGTACGCTATCCATACATGTTATCCAGGGATACGGTACCCTTTCTAACCTTTGTGCAATGACGTGCAATCCATACTGGGCCTAACACCGTCTGAGCCTGCCTCATGCTGTATAGACATATATTTTGAATGTGTACGCTATCCATACATGTTATCCGGGGATACGGTACCCCTTCTAACCTTTGTGCAATGACGTGCAATCCATACTGGGCCTAACACCGTCTGAGCCTGCCTCATGCTGTATAGACATATATTTTGAATGTGTACACTATCCATACATGTTATCCGGGGATACGGTACCCCTTCTAACCTTTGTGCAATGACGTGCAATCCATACTGGGCCTAACACCGTCTGAGCCTGCCTCATGCTGTATAGACATATATTTTGAATGTGTACGCTATCCATACATGTTATCCAGGGATACGGTACCCTTTCTAACCTTTGTGCAATCACGTGCAATCCATACTGGGCGTGAGAACGGCTGGCGAGTTGTTAAGCAAGCTACAGCACCTGTCCAGACAAGTACAGGGATTCCCTAGCGAGGAGACTTATTTGATTGTTTTCTATGTTGGGACAGCAATTTTTGGGGAGCACTATACTCTGGAGAATGATAGATGGGGCCCACCATACACTGGAACATTCCAAAGGTGGACATCAGACACTGGAGCAGCATTTACAGGGCCCATTATACATTAGAGCAGTAGAAATGGGGCCCATTATGTTTGGAGCATTATTTGGGCCCATAAGACAGTGGAGCTTCATCCATGGGGACCAACATATACTGTAGCATTATGTGGAGCTCATCATATACTGTTTCAAACATTATATGGGACCAATGATTTTGTATGGAGAAATAGATGGGCCTCGTCATGAGATGTAAAAAGTGAGGTATTTTTCATTGTACTATACCGCTATTTCTCTGCCGTATCGGAGCATGATGAGTTGTGGTATGTGTTAAAGGGGCGCTCTTTCACCCAGGGCACATGAAAACCTGCAGCCAGCCCTCCCCCCCCACAAATTTAGCCAAATAACCCCCATTTTTCAGTGCGTAACTTGTATTATGAAGTTAATTAAGGTTGACAAGCTTAAGTACGAAGAATTGATGCTTTTGGCATTCAAATGGGCACTGTAGGTGTGTTTCCTGTCCTCCTCTCACTGCCGACTTTTATTCCCCATTGACTTACATTGGGTTTCGTGTTTCGGGACGACCCCGACTTTTCCCTATAATCGGACGATCTTGCTCGACCCGACTTTTGGAAAAGTCGGGTTTCACGAAACGAAACGCGACCCTAAAAAAGCAAAAGTCGCTCAACTCTAGTTGTAGCTGTTTTTGATCTGACCCAAAGTCAGATTACGGGTTCACCAGTGAGGCCAAATTAAAAGACTAGGCCCTTAAAATTACAACCACTCAAAAAAAGGAATGCACACTTGTGAGAAGAACAATTCTGTTTATTTCCCTGGGAGTAGTTCTTATACCATTTGCAGACAATGTATTTTCCATTTGGAAAACTCCAACTGCCATCCCTTACTGATGAAAATGTTATGATAACTTTCATTCATCATGCCTTTCATAGTAAACTACCTATAACATGGTTATCTAAGAACTTCAGAACATTGTATTTAAAAAAAATATATATATTAGATCAAGTATGAAACCTTGACTATGAGTCCATGAGACTGGTTAATACTAAACAAAATGTAGAACAAAGAAGAAAAAAACATTAACCCCAAAGCATAGTGTGCTCCATTACTTTTGTGGAGAACAATGTAACTGCGAATCTACGGTAATTTCTTGGAAAAATCCTCCACGAGAACAGGTGAATTCCAATTCTGCCAGATCTGCTCATCTCTAAAAGTCATTGTCAGGGGTGAATATGAAAATAGTATCTAAAACAGTAAACCCCTAGTCTATAAACCCTTGGTTGCACTTTTTGAGGGAAAACTCCAATAGCACAGTATGTGGATTATGTGGTGGTCATCATTTACAGATAGCATCTGAAAGCTAAAACCGAAGCACATCCTTTTATTTTTAAAAGGAAAAAGTCAATGAGAATAATAGAGCATGAGGTCTTTCAAGTCTTGTTGTACAGGAATCTTTTATTAAGGCATAAGGCACGTGCACATTTCCTCTGCATTTATCCATAGCACCGCAGCAATGTTGATAGAAAAAAAACAAAAGGTTTCCAAGCTCACAGCTACCAAAGGCCGCCGCTGTCGAAAGGACTAATAAGTTGAGCTAGCATTTTGAACTGTTTAGCTGAACACGGAACTTTCCAAGTAATATGCAAACCAAGCAGGATAGAACCAAGTCAGCAGTAACTCTGTCATGTCTTTTTAAATAACAATATAATCACTACAAACACTTTCCGAAGGAGGCAGGAATTGTGGCTGAAAGTAATCAGTTTTATCAATTGCATGCTGTCACAGAAATGAACAAATCAGCAATACTTTGACTGGATAAGAAATATATAACGCACCAACTGTAAAATTTGTTCTTTGCATTATACTTTTTAATCTTCTAAGTTCATACTTTGTAATGATGTAATTTCGCTGAAACTGATGAACTGAACAAGCAAGGATTGGATGGAGCAGTGTCTGAACATTGTCTCGCTCACTGCGCAGGTGCCTACACAAATTGACAGTAAAGTATTTCTTGAACTTTTATTGTGATGGAGCCCATGCCCTACTTGTCTATTTTAATGATGTATGGTCCTTTCTTTATGATGGTTAATCTAATGATGGAATAATTCCCGGAAGGTTACAGAAGCCATTCTCTATATTTCTTGCCTACTGGCTGATTCACTCGATGATTGATACCCAGAGCTGTGTTTCATCTCAAGTGAAATATATGTCTGTTCCTTCTTTTGCAAACTTTTCACTCAAACCATAATTTGAAGCAAGTATTTTCCGGCTCAGATTCTCCATTTTCAATTTTAATCAACCCATAGTCATAATTTAACTTTTCATCTTGATCAGAAATGTTTCCAACAAATTAAATGTCTCCTACCTAGTACCCTATCCGCATACTTGCTGTATGACTGAACATGAATGTGATTCATTTGTAGCTTTAAGAAAAATTATTTGATGCTTGAGTCATATTTTCTCATAAATTAGAGAAAAAGCAAATGTAAGTGTGCAACTCAGGCTTTATAGGTCACAAACATATCTATTTTGAAAATCGATGCCAAATTGCATTAGCAATTAAGTTAAAATTCAGAGCTCAAAATTTTGAACTTAAAGTTATAGAATACTAATTAAAGGGGTTGTCCCAGACTTTTGTATTGATGGCCTATCCTTAGGATGTTCTTAGTTGCGGAGCTGCACACCCCAGCTATATCAACTACATAGTGGCCACTTTCGGGTACTGCACATCCACCCCCTATTGATCCACATAGGGCCCCGATGTTCAGTGCATGTCCATGGACACTATGCAGTTGATGAAGCTGTGCTCTGTAGTTCTGTAAGTGACCACAGCCAGGCATTTGTAACAGCTGATTGACGAAAGTGTCAGGTGTCGCACCCTCACTGATCAGATATTGGCAACTTATTATAAGGACGGGCCAACAATATAAAAGTCCCAGAAAAACTCTTTAATCGTTGACAGTGGGAACCGAGAAGATGGGAGCAAAGATTTCATTATAGGATTCTTTTTCTTTTTTTTGGAATATACATTATTTTAATACTCATTAAAAATCTAGCTAAAAAATAATAATTAAATATTACATTAGTGCACTTTTTTTTTAAATGTATAAATCTGCAATAACCCTCCACATGTGGCACTGAGAAAGTCATTATGTGGAGTTTATGATAACCTTTAGGGCACATACCCTTTTGCGAGAAAAAAAAGGTCCAATTTCCGGACTGAAAAAACGGACAAGTGCTGTGCGAGTGTCATGCGATTTCAGTGCGATTTTTCCAAACGCTCCCATTTGTAAACTATTTAACCCCTTGAGATGGATTTCAGCGTGGGACATGACTGTACGGCAGATAGATATAGGATATTGTTGCTTTTTTACTTTTCTACAGGAGAACAAGGGCTCAGATTGGATTGGGAGTTTAATAAAGATGGCAAAAATGTGTGTTTAATTATTTCATTAAAAGACTTTATTCTTAATGTGTGTTTTTTTAACCCTTTCATAATATTGGTTAGGTGTCTAATTGACACCTCTCCATTATTAACCAGGCATGATATCACCTCACAATAGCAACAGGGAGAACATAGAAACTCCTTGCAGATGTTGTCCTTGGTGGGATTCGAACCCAGGACTCCAGCAATGCCAGGCTGCAGTGCCTTGCCATTGTTCTAACCCTGCTGCTGCTCACCTGTCTGAGTTGCAGCTTCACTTCTGCCTTCTTGCTCACCACCTCATATGCAACTTACAAACAAGGTGGAACTCCATCTAACAAATGCTGGAGAGACTGTACAAGTAGCATCAAGCAATACTGGTGTTTGAGCTGCAACACAAACAGGTGATTTGCTTTGTGGAACAACACTTCACAACCAACGAGAGGGTCTCCATGCGGGACATGTGTGCTGTGTTGCGAAGTTTTGAGTACTCCACAAACATAGCCAGCACTGATGATGCCATCATTTGCCTTACTATCCCACTATGCCTCCTAGAAAAGAAAAGCTTCAGGCAATCATGGATGAGGTGGTGGCATAAGAGGAAGAGTAGGAGAAAAAGGGTAACATCTACGCCATTATCAGGCCAGGCATACACACATGTTTTGGAGGAAGCATTCCTTTACCAACAGTGGCCAGGTATATAAATGTCCATCCAGAGGAAAGTTTTGGAGGACGAGGAGGAAGGGAAGGAGGAGGAGAATGAGGAACAACTGTGTTCACAGCAGGGTGGCACTTAAAAGAGCTCAGGGGCATCACTGGAGTGTGGGGTGATATACAGGATACATACAATACAGAGGACCAAGACGATAAACCTCCCTCTGAGGACAGCTTGTTGTTGCCTCTGGGAAGCCTGACACACATGAGACAGTACATGCTGCTGTACCTGAGCAACGACCACTAACTTGCCTAGATTGCTTCAAGTGCTGATTACTGTGTGGCCAACATGCTGAATCCCCACTAAAGCGTAATTGTAAAATGCAGAAATACAAGCACATGCTATTAGATGCACTACTGACAGTGTCTTCATCTGACAACGGGGGCTCAGTGGAAGCACTGACACCTGCTCAGAAGGGAGGGTTAGCATGGCAGAGTAGAAAAGCTAAATCAGCACATTGTAACATTCAGCAATACCATCTGATACAGTCCATATTAGCAGGAGGCAGAGGCAGAGTTTAGGTTATGCCTATGTATCAACTCACTAAGGATTAATAGGTTAAACACAAAAAAGGTATAGGTGGACAAGTGAAAACATACCTGTGTTAAGCTAGACAGACTGCAGACAGAAAAAGTTTGTCTCCCGTGGGTTGGCAGAAAGAGAAGCCGACCACAAAAACACAAGCTAAAGGGAAAAAATACAAGAGCATGACAGTTTCAACAACATGGTGGAAGAGTATTGGTCTACGTGTCTTCACATACTGAGTGGTGGGTCTGGCCCATTTATCTTCTAGATCTCCAAATTGGTAATGTGACCTGAGCTTGCCCTTTATGCCTTGCAGGTGCTGGCCTGCCATGCAGAAAGTGTAATGTTGGTACATGTATTTAGCTTGGCAGAAGGTGTAATCACAGGCAAGCTCATGTGCCTGTTCCCAGCCAACAAGGCTAAGCTCACATTCATTAAAATGAACCAGGTGTGGTTCCCATAGGACTTGCCCTTACCTTTGGCTGACTATAGAATTATACCAGCTGCACCCAACCATTGTTATGTTCCACCACTCCACCACAGTTTTTTTTGTTCTATTTTCCATTCACAATATTCTGTGGCCTACCCAAATTAAAAAAGATGTTTTGCCGTGTATTCCCACAGAAGCTGTTGTGCAGAGTACCCTCACAGAGGCTTTTCTCAGAGTACTCCAATAGAGACACGTGCATAGTACACATACAGGTTTTTTTTGGCACGATATTCCCACAGACACATTTGCAGCTTAGAAAAATGTGTTTTTATCACAGTACGCCCACAGACATGGATGTAGAGTATAGCTCTTTTTTAAGACCATAATTCATACACACACAGTGGCAGAGTATAATTTTTTTTAGGCCCACTAATCACACTAGGCAAACTAATCATGCAGACACAGCTCTAGTGTATACAGAAGCTTTTTGGCACAGTACTCCCAGAGGCAGGGCTGAAGAGTACACATGGAGGCTTTTGACACACTACTCTCAGAGGCTATTTGGTACAGTACTACAGTACATATAGACAATTTTTGGCACCGTATTCCCATGGACTTTTTGGCACAGTACTCCCAGTGCAAACCATAACTGATTGTGGAAACTTCACACTAGACCTCAAGCAGCTTGGGTTGTCTATCTCTCCACTCTTCCTCCAGACTCTGGGACCTTGATTTCCGAGGTCTAGTGTGAAGTATCCACAAACAATGATGGTTTTGGGAGCCATTTCATCTGCTGGTGTAGGTCCACTGTGCTTTATCAAGACCAAAGTCAGGGTAGCCTACTACCTGGAAATTTTAGGGCACTTCATGCTTCCCTCTGCCGACAAGCTTTTTGGAGATGGAAATTTCATTCTCCAGCAGGACTTGGCACCTGTCCACACTGCCAAAAGTACCAATTCCTGGTTTAAAAACAAAAGTATCACTGTCCTTGATTGTCCAGCAAACTCGTCTGACCTTAACCCTATAGAAAATCTATGAAGCATTGTCAATAGAAAGATGAGAGACACCAGACCCAACAATGCAGACAAGCTGAAGGCTGCTAACAAAGCAACCTGGGCTTCTATAATACCTCAGCAATGCCACAGGTTGATTGCATCCATGCCATGCTGCATTGATGCAGTAATTGATGCAAAAGGAGCCTCAACCAAGTATTGAGTGCATTTACTGAACATACATTTAAGTAGGTCAACATTTCGGATTTTAAAATCATTTTTCAAGCTGGTGTTATAAGGGATTCTAATTTACTGAGATAATGACTTTTGGCTTTTCATTGGCTGTAAGCCATAATCATCAACATTAACAGAATTAAACTCTTGAAATACACCTCTCTGTTTGTAATTACTCTATATAATATATGAGTTTCAGCTTTTGCATTGAAGAACTGAAATAAATTAACTTTCTGATGATATTCTAATTTTGTGAGATGTAACTGTAGAATACTTTTTAAGAAACATTACTTGTATGGATGCAGCATTATAAAAAACTATTTTTCCTGCCCACAAATGTGAATGAGATGGCTGTAATAGATATTTGTTTTAGACACACTACTCACAAAAATATTTTTTGGCCCACAAATGAGAAAGAGACAGCTGCATACTAGAATATTTTTTTAGAGACACTACTCGTATGGACACAGTTGTAGAATAAAATATTATTTTCATCCCACAAATGGGAAAGAGAAGGCTGCATAGAAGAATTTGTTTTTAGACACACCACTACCAAAAAGACGGTTGCAGAGTAGAATTTTTTTTTTTACTTACTACTCATACACACACAGCTGAAGTGTACACAGAGGCTTTTTGGAACAGTACTCCCACAGGTAGGGTAGCAGAGAAGACACAGAGACTTAAAGGCACGGTACTCCCACAGGCAGGGATGCAGAGTACACACAGAGGCTTTTGGCACAGTACTTCCACAGGAAGGATTACAGAGTACACACAGAGGCTTAAAGACACTGTACTACTACAAGCAGGTGTGCAGAGTACTCACAGCGACTTTTTGGCACTATAGTTCCACTGAGAAACATGCAATATACACACAGCAACTTTTGTAGAGTGTGCAGTCTAATTCTATCCCTCACTCCAGCTGCATCCTGCCAATATGGTAATCAGAGTAGAATGATGGCTGCACTCATGATCTGGCATTTACTGTATGTGATGGCTTTAGCATTGCCCACAGGTAAAAGCTTGTTGATTGACTGTGCTGCACCCTTTCAACAAACTTTATTAAGCATTCGAACCTGAACAGAAAACTGGACATCCTGGTAAACATCTGTGTGTGGGGTTCAATACCAAACACTAGGTGTCCTATAAGGACCCTAAACTTTACAGTTCAGATTCACTCATCCCTAGTCATGGATACACTGTGCGCAGAACAACATGGGCATTTTTACCATAATATAATGCATTAAAACAGCATGTTTTAAATAGCATGAAAAACATTAGGAACACATCAACCACACCTGGATAGGGGATGACACTGTTATTTTAACCTATCTTTTTTTTTTAAATCTCAAAACCATGCATCTTCTGTAAATAGTTAGCATGAATGCATGAAAATAAGCACATTTGAATTCATGCTCTTCTCACTTATTCATTCATCCATTATTAATGCATTGCTATGTGCTGATACTCGAGTTTGTATTCCTAGTTCTGAAGCTGCATGCTGTGCGTTGCATTAAAAACTATATAATAATGTATAGAAAGGCTTTGCTTGAATCAAATTTACAAAACTGCTTTTATGAGCAACGCTATTGAACTATAAACTGTCTCTTCTTATTTCTCCAGCATTTACTTTACAGTGGATGATTTCATATGCATTTCCATTAACCTTAAGATTTCTAATCCTGTTGCTTCAATGAATAATGCACAACAGCGATAATCATACAGTATTTCAGTTTGTATTATCCTAAAGGTGGTCATTCACATAGTGACTACCAATCTGAAATGAAGGATTAACATATGATGGTACATGCATATACGGTACTTTTGAACCAATATATAATTTTTCAAAATTCTTTATCAAAAAGCTTCTAATTTATGTTTCTTCTAAGACCAGTGTCTCTAAAGGAAGAAAAAAAAGAAATCATGGTCAAAATAATGCAGATTTTCATTTTCTTTAAGATTAAAGTTCACAAAATTTACATTTCAGGATAATCATTTTATGCCAATAGCTTGCATAATGTAGTTGAAAATTTAAATTCATTAGTGTAATCCTACATAAATCTCTAGTATAATCATACAGTTAAATGAGGACTTTTTTACTACCTTAAAGAGGTCGTCCCCTTTCAGTTAATTTTGGTACATGAGTTCAGTTTGGAATAAAAAACAAACTACGCTGTTAAGAACTTCCCCAGATCCTCTGATGAGTTAACATCGCACATTGACTGCTGTGTGGACGTCATATCAATAGCACATCAGCCAGTCAGTGAGCTCTGCGGCTATGCCACTGTGAAAGGAACACCCCACTCACAGCTGCCGAGCTCACTGATTGACTGCTGTCTTGTTGACATGACGTGAGCGCCACAGACAATCCAAGACACCAGGAGCAATGTTGGAGACTGGATGGTGGACCTAAGGAAGGTGAGGACAGTGCAGTTTCTTTGTATTTTTTTCCAAGCTGCGCTTAGGTCTGAAATTTAACTGAAAGAGGACAACCCTTTTAATTCACTAGTAAGAGGCTCTTAGCCATTTATTGCATGTCCATTTATGTAACACCCTTTAGATTTTGATAAATCTACAGACAGGAGCATTTGAAGGTCTGCAAGACAGAATACCCTTCCTTTGCAAAAAAAATGTGTCTAGAAGTATTTGTCTACTCTTAGAAGGTAAAAAGTTGACCTTAAAAGTAGACTAGCAAGTTGATCCAGGGGAAGCCAAAGACCACATAAGGCGGATGCAACTTGTCGAATGTTAGGGGAAAAATTCCTGCCCAATAATAGAGAACAGACTGTTCTAAAATGTTCTCATGGTAAAACAGATGATACTGGCTGCTCTGGGAAATTCTTTATTAATGAACTATGACAGATATGAGTTACTTGATGTGACAGCCATAATGCCTTGACATCACTTTTATTTTAGCAAATGTTGATTGTTGCTCAGTTATAGAACGTGACTGTCCTATTTATCTGGGAACATTAGTGAAGATACATTATCTTTTAATCGGATGAAAAATATTGTGTTGATAAGTACCACCATTATGTTTATGAAAACAGATTACCACTAGAGATAAGCAAATCATTTCCAAACATCAAATTTATCTAGACTTTGGCAAAATTAATGAATTTGGGCAAATAATTTTGCTTAATTTCGTTTCTCAAAAATCTAGCAAAATGCATCTTGCTGGATTCTGAGGTCTGTGAAATGTTAAACAAATCAACGAATGCTTATTCTCACCTCTCCTAAACATTCCTAATACCTGTCTTGCCACCACTCCCAATCAAATCCTCTGCAAATCTCTGTCCTTTTTTTTCTTTTGACGTGCAACATTCAGAATCTACACAGCAACAGGGCTCCCACCATTGAGAAAGCCTCTATTGTGAGGAAGCATGGTATGATTTAATCATTACCTCTGTCGCCCAAGAAGCTCCAGTGCAGAGTGAAGATGCCTGATGTCATGCGCCAAAAGAAAGAAAACATTGCTTTTTCAACCTATGTTGATTATACTTGAGGGTCTCAAGAGACCCCAGAGTACAATAAGAAGCAATAATCAAAAATAAGAAAAGTCTAGGCAAAAGAAAGCTTCAATACTAACTCATCCAAATAGAGAAGGAAGCCATAATCAAAATATAAAAATATGTATATTTTATTGAGATAAGATTAAAATCACAAGCAAAAACAGAAAGAAATATTAAAAGTGGGTACTGTAAAAATCACCACAACAAGAGGTAAGAGGTAGATATATATCCTTCTTTTTCAGAGATTGTTGGTCCAAGTATAAATAGATGTATACTCATTCAAATACATGCCAAGAATTTTTTCATATAGATAATTAGTGCAAAAGTGCAAATGTATAGAAAATAGCATAGGAAGGCATGATAAAGGAATGAGAAAGTACTTATGCAAATTGCGGCAAAAAGAAATAAGGAGGACAGTGTATTACCTCAAGTGGCGGGCAGGAGGGTCCCGGACGCGCGTTTCGCGGCTGCTTTCTCAAGGGGCGCAAAGAGGGGCTGCTGAAAGGTCCTTTTATACCGTGGTCAAGCAGTGGAGGTCAGCGTGTGACAGCGCTTCCGGTGGGCGGGCCAGAGCGGAGCCGTCATGGGTAAGCGTCATGCTTTGCCGCGCCTCCTCACTGCTCGACGCAGTGAGGAGGCGCGGCAAAGCATGACGCTTACCCATGACGGCTCCGCTCTGGCCCGCCCACCGGAAGCGCTGTCACACGCTGACCTCCACTGCTTGACCACGGTATAAAAGGACCTTTCAGCAGCCCCTCTTTGCGCCCCTTGAGAAAGCAGCCGCGAAACGCTCGTCGGGGACCCTCCTGCCCGCCACTTGAGGTAATACACTGTCCTCCTTATTTCTTTTTGCCGCAATTTGCATAAGTACTTTCTCATTCCTTTATCATGCCTTCCTATGCTATTTTCTATACATTTGCACTTTTGCACTTATTATCTATATGAAAAAATTCTTGGCATGTATTTGAATGAGTATACATCTATTTATACTTGGACCAACAATCTCTGAAAAAGAAGGATATATATCTACCTCTTACCTCTTGTTGTGGTGATTTTTACAGTACCCACTTTTAATATTTCTTTCTGTTTTTGCTTGTGATTTTAATCTTATCTCAATAAAATATACAATAAGAAGCAATTGATTCATATCAAATAACTAGATGCAAAGTAAGTATCACGGCCAAGTTTGAGTAAAGGCCGAATTTGAACTTCAGTAGATTCAAGCATCACTAGTGCCCAACATAGAACTGTGCAAAGACGAAAGTGTATTGCATTTGCTACATTGATGGAATAGCCAGCATTTAGAGAAGAGCGGATCTGAGAAGACTCAAATTCGCTAAATTGTGCAAATTTTGCCATGAAATTTGATTTGCAACCAAGTTATTGTCTACAAGTTTAATGTGTCTTATTATTCTCTGGGAACTCTCCAGATTCCAGAGCATAATAAATGTAAGGTGTAAAAAAAACCTTATACTCTCCTCTCCACTCATCTCTTTGGCCCTTCTGCTTCTGACCGTCACCAATCTGGTCCTCGGTGCATCTTCTCATCACTGCCACAGAGTGCTGAATCCCCAGGGACTTATGGCTCTAATGAGACCCAACGTGATTCTACATATGTTGTGAGTTTTCACAGGGATGAGTGACATTAAAGACCGTGAATGATTCAGAGCAGAGGGGCAGGAGAGGTGAGCGGTTAGTTGAGGATAAGTATATTTATATTTTGCAAAATTGATCAACGGTTCAGTCATCATAAAGTTGCATTCACATGGAAGAAAACTACAAAAAGACACATTTTGACGAATGCTAGCTTTTACAATATTTATATATATTCATTCAGCATTAATTTTAACTTCTGTCATAGATATGATTTTCACACATTTTTTTCAACATAAATGTTTGTATTTTACCATTTTCTTTGGACAATAGTATGCGTTTCTAACCATAAAAAGTTGCATAGCAAACTGCAATAAATCTTTGTTTTGTAGAACAAGAAAAATGTTGACATTGGTTGCTGTATGTCAATGAAAACAGTAACTGCTCTGAAAAATTTGGCGCAAACTATGGCAAAAAAAAAAACAAAAGCAAAAAAACCTTGCTTGTATCCATGGTATGCATGGCTATACTGAACCATATTTAGGGTCTATTTAAAATATTAAGGGTCTATATTTTAAAAATATTTGTATACATTAAAGAACGAGGACAAGAAGTAAGAAAAAATTAAGCTGCTGCTAAAGTAGAAAATCAGTGCAAGGTATTGTTCACCACACTTATTGGATCAACTAAATAAGGTGACACATTTTTTCATCGTACTGATGCCTTCCTCAGGCTCTCTAGTCTCATTTTTAGGCTATATTCACATGTTCAGTATTTGGTCAGTATTTTACATCAGTATTTGAAAGTCAAAATTAGGTGTGGAACAATCAGAGGAAAAGTATAAGGCCGGGATCACACATGCGATAAACGCGGCGGAGTCTCACATGTTAATACCCAGAAATGCCGCCGGCACTTGGATCGGAGCGTTCAGCTGCATGTATTGCTATACGACCGCAGGTTCCGCTCCCGAGTGCCGGCGGCAGTGCCGGGTATTAACATGCGAGGCTTGGCCTTGTTTCTCGCATGTGTGATACCGTCCTAACAGAAACAGTAGAAA
The DNA here is from genome assembly GCF_039654945.1 of Dendrobates tinctorius. Lineage (NCBI taxonomy): Eukaryota > Metazoa > Chordata > Amphibia > Anura > Dendrobatidae > Dendrobates > Dendrobates tinctorius. The sequence continues at coordinate 89,725,988 of NW_027361728.1, read as the reverse complement.
TCAGATTTGCTCTGGCACAACCGTCTAGGTAAAAAAGGAAATTTTTATTAGAACAATTTAAAAGAGTTTAAAACTCTTTTAAACTGCTCTGATAAAAATTTCCATTTTTTACCTGGAGGGTTGTGCCAGAACAAATCCTTTTTCCGCTCTACTGTGGCTGTGCTCACCAGCAAGATCGGCACCCTTCAGTGATATTGAAACTTCAAGCTGTTTTGGCTGTTACATTTTATCTCCCAGACCCCCCATAATAGAAACACATCACCACTTCTGTACTTTTCACCCACTCCAGATACAAGCTTACAAATACTGATGTAAAATACTGAAGGTGTGAACATGGCCTTAGTCTTATAGAATTACATTGAGAAAGTGACTTTTGCTATTGCTATGGCTTTTTTATGTAAAAATAGACACACATACAGTATGTACCATTCATGTAAATGGCAATCTTCTTTGACGTTCCATCCACCGGCTCTATGCATTATTAATGGCAGTGCATTATATAAGCTGCAGAAGAAGTAGATCTGAAAATGTAAAAAAAATGCTGTTAATGAATTGTGGTATCTGATGTTTGCCAGCAAAGCTTTACAATTTATGTTATTTTAAATGAAATGGTCCAAATATGCTTGAGCAAAATTAGCTCGAATTAAAAAGAAAATAGGAAATATGCACACTGCACAATAGCAGAAAACTCAATTCACAGCAAGATTGCAGATTGAGTTTCCATGGTAACCACATATTGTTTCTTCACACCTAATACTGTGCTATTGTAACTGCTACTTTCTAATGTAAAATAAGGCCAAACACGTTCAGGAGAATAACAATATTGAGCTGACTACTTCGGCATGACCTATGGTCTTGATGGGAGGCAACAGACACTACTATAAAAGATATGAGACCCCAGAGAGCTACAACATGTACATATTTATTAGAGATGATCAAATCTTTTGCATTTGAAAATCGCCTCCTTGTAGACATTTTTCCCAAAAATTTGATTCGCGGTGAATAAATTCTCTTTGAATAACAGATACTCTAATTTCTGTATAACGCTCTGAGGTCTCCTAGGACTGTATCCAACCCTTATGAAGGTCTTCAACACAAACAAATCCTTAGTAATGTCAAAGTGACCTACACATATACTGAGTAACTGGTTTAGGCCGGTGTGGGAAAATATGCTGCAAAGTAAGAATGCTTTCAAACATAGAAGTTTTTATTTTTATCAATTCACAAAGTGCAAAGGGAGTGAATAAAAGAAAAATCTAAATTAGATAAATATTCTATCAAAACAGCATGTATAGGTACAGTTCAGTATACTTCCAAACATTTTTTAAAGAATTGATGTTGTTGTGCCAAACATCTTGGAGAACTAACCACAAATCTGAGGATGAAGATTGCGTACCTAGAAGAATTGATGATTCTGTGCTATTTTGAAGATAGAGGATGATTATTACACAAACTATTGATGTGTTTTAGATTTCTCGTATGTTCATTCACTTTGCCTTTTGTTAACTGATAAAAATAAACTATTAAACACTTCTGTTTTTTTAAAGAAGTCTTGCATTACAGCCTTTTTTCCATACATACCTAGAACGTTTGCATTGCATCTGTATATGGTTATGGATAAATGGATGTTAACCGTTCTTCACTTTGTTACATTAGTAGAATTTATTTAGAGTGTTTCCTTTTTGGCATTTAGTCCCTATTATAGTTGCTAAACTGTGACATCTACTCACTAAATATATTTATCCCAAAATGGTTGCTGTACTGCATTTCTTTCCTTGGCTTTTATATGGACTATGACAAGTTGTGCTATACTATGTGATGTGCTGTACTGTGTAATGTGCTATACTGCGTGATGTGCTATACTATATGCTGCTCTTTACTTTGTGATGTGCTTTGCTATAGTATGTGATGTTCTATACTATATGATGTGATATACTGTGTGATGTGCTGTACTGTGTGATATGTTATAATATGTGATGCACTATACTGTGTTATGTACTATACTATGTGATGTGCTATACTATATGATGTGCTATACTATGTGTAATGACACATTTTATCTTAATTAACTAGACATCTATTTTCTGTAAACCAGGTCAAGAAAACACAGACTTTTTTGTATAAGCCTGTAATATTGACTTGTAAGTTGACATTTGATGTAACACATTGTGTTGTTATCCTGGATGACTAGAGATGCAGGATAACTGAACAATGATATTTGCTGATATGTTGCTTACACACTGTCCAGACCAGCTAGCTTGTTAACTTGTGAAACAGAGGAGTAAAATCTATGTAATTAGATTAAGTAATTAAACAATGCAAGTTGATCTTGTCACCATTCTATGGATTTGTTCCTTGTATGTGGAATTATTTGGTCACTGTGTGGTGGTAATATGTTGTCTGGCCATGATGTGACGACATTTGTTTCTTGTATTTGGTATTATTGGTCATTTCAAAAAATGTATGTGACACATTACCTTAATGAAAAATAAATAAAAATATACATAAAAAACATATTAGGTACTTTAAGAAATTTTTAATAGATTACAATAGAGTATGGCCCTACCAAAAAAGTTTTCCTTATCATGGTGGTAAGCTTAAAGAAATCTTTTGGCCAAAACAAAAGCTGATGGCTGTGTATGTGAGATGGTGTTCGATGTGAACTGTTATTGTGTGATTAGTGAGGATGTGGTCAAGAAGTACAGTTTTTCTAAGAGTGGGCTATGGGATCGTGGAAGGATCGAGAGGTGGAGGAGGAGATAGAATGGGACCTGGTTGGAGTCTCAAGGGGGCCTGAAAATTTTGATTTTGCCATTATGGGGGCCCTGAAATTCCTGGTGGCAGCATTGGCTGACCTATGCTATGTGATGTGCTATACAATGTAATGTGCAATACTGTGTGATGTTCTATACGATGTTATGTGCCATACTATATGGTGTGCTATACTATGTGATGTGTTATCAGAACGTATATATAAGGTTTTTCCTGTAAAAGTAACTTTGCACGGAGATTATCCACTGACTCCTTTTACCTTCTGATTTCTGATGGTCACTTGCTGACTCGTGGATCTGCTGCAACTGATTTCACATTATATGCTGTTTTTACAGATTAAACAGGTGAGTTTTAATCTGAGTGTAAAGGTCAGTGTATTTCTTGGATAAGACCCAAATTGAGCTGATGTCTCCTACAACTTTCTTGGTTCATGTGATGTGTTATGCAATGTGCTATACTATGTGATCTATATGATGTGCTATACTATGTGATGTGTTATACTATGTGATGTGGTAGCTGCAAGGCATTATTGGGAAGCCCATCCGGTGATGCCTGAGGTTAATGTGATTTTTCTCTAGCTGATGCAATATTCAACAATGCGTAAAACTGCAAAGAGCATTTTTGTCAACTTTTGCAAATTGAAAAGCATATTTTTTTAATTCAGTATACAGATATTCCTAAAGTTAGATGCAAATTCAATTCACATTAATTAAATTCTCTTATCTCTTGCGATTATCCATTACCACTAGGAAACATCAGCTATTTTAGAAGACAGAGTAATACAATGCAATTTTGCATTTTAGCTTGTTATGGTACATAATGTGATGTCATAATTCTGAAATTGTTGTCTCGTTACATGTTGTACTTCAAGATAGTGGTAAAATTTGTTGTCTTAAGACTTGCATTTATTTGTGAAAAAAATATCAGAAATTTGTTGAAAATTTTGAAATGTTTGCAATTTTCAAACTTTTAATTTTTATGCCCTTAAACCAGAGAGATATGTTACACGTTACACAAAATACTGTAGTTAATAAATAACTTTTCTCATTTGTCTATTTTACATCAGCACAATTTTTGAAACATAACTTTATTTTAATAGGAAGTTAAAAGGGTTAAAATTGACCAGCGATTTCTCATTTTTACAACACAATTTACAAAGCCTTTTTTTAGGGACTACACCACATTTAAACTGACTTTATGTGGCCTATATGACACAAAATACTTAAATGTGACACCAATCTAAAAATTTCACCCCTCAAAGAGCTTAAAACTACTGTCAAGAAGTTTATTAATCCTTCAGGTGCTTCACAGGAATTTTTGAAATGGGGAAGGAAAAAATTAACCTTCATTATTTTTTCACAAACATTTTATTTTAGACCCAATTTTTTATTTTCACAAGGATAACAGGAGAAAATGGACCCCGAAATATGTTGTGCAATTTCTCATGAACACGCCAATACCCAATATGTGGGGTAAAATTACTGTTTGGGCACACGGCAGGACTCGGAAGGTAAGGAGCACGATTTTACTTTTTGAACGCAAAATTGTCTGGAATCGAGAATGGATGCCATTTCACATTTGGAGAGCTCTGATGTGCCTAAGCAGTGGAAACTTCCCACAGGTGATCGCATTTTGAATACTATATCCCTTCTCGAAAATATCTAGATGTGAGGTGAGCATTTTTACCCCCAGGTGCTTCACAGAAATTTATACCGCTGAACCGTGAAAACAAAAAAATCACATTTTTTCCACAAAAAGTTTATTTTAGACCCAATTTTTTATTTTCACAAGGATAACAGGAGAAAATGGGCCCCAAAATTTGTTGTTCAATTTCTCTTGAGTATGTCAATACCCTATATGTGGCAGAAAACTACTGTTTGGGACACGAAATGGCTTGGAAGGGAAGGAACACCATTGTAACTTTTTGAAAGCAAAATTGGGAGAGTCATTAACATACGCCAAGTCACATTTGGAGAGCTCTTGATATGCCTAAGCAGTGGAAACCCCCACAAGTGATGCCATTTTGGAAAGTAAACCTCTTAATGAATGTATGTAGATGTGTGGTGAGCACCTTGAACCCCTATATTCTTCATAGACGTTTATAGAGTAAAGCTGTGAAAAAAAAACATTTTTCTTACATTTTTTTTTCACTAGGGTAACGGGAGAAAATGTAACCTAAAAATTGTTGTGCAATTTCTCCTGAGTACACCAATACCCCATGTGTGGTCAAAACTACTTTTTAGGCACATTGCAAAGCTCAAACGAAGGGCCATATTGGAGTTAAGATTTTGATGGAATGGTTTGAGGGTGCCATATCACATTGGCAGAGACTTTCAGGTGACAGAAAATCAGAAACCCCCATAAGTGACCATATTTTACAAACTACACCCCCCCAATGAAATCATCTAGTGGTGCAGTCAGCATGTTGACACCACATGAGCCTTACAGAATTTTATACCATTAGACGGTGAAGAAAGAATAAAGTACATTTTTACTACTAAAATAAGGTTTTAGCCCCAAGTTATTAATTTTTCTATGGGCTGGTAGGAAAAAATGGACCTCAATTTGTTGTTTAAAAAATTTCTGAGTGAGCCACTACCCTACGTGCAATCGGGAAATACTTTTCAGGCACAGTTCAAAGATCCAAAGGGAAGTAGTGCCATAATATAGTGCAGATTTTACTGTTATGGTTTGCAGGTGCCACAACCCACTAACAGAGCCCCAGAGGTGCCAGAACAGCAGAGTGCCCATAAGTTACCACATTTTGCAAACTACACCTCTCAATTAATTCATCTAGGGGTGCAGTGATTATATTAACAACACAGGTGTGCGGCATAATTTCTGCTGAAAGTGGCAATGCCCCAGATTTTCCTAGAGTAGTTTGTTGACTCCACATACAGAGCCCCTAAGTGCTAGAAGTGCAAAATTTCCCCCCGAGTGACCCCATTTTCAAAATTATACCTTTGGAAATGTATCTACAAGTGTAGTGACAATTTTGACTTCATGAATGTTTTGAAGAACCAAGCAGAAGTGGATGTTGCCAAGTGAAAATTGCAAACTGCTGTTGTAGTGATCAGTACGTCGTAGTGCCAAGTACATTGTAGTGACGAGTACAATTAGTTGGGCTGTCATCGCTACAGAAATGCCACACATGTGGATGCTAAATATTGTTTGGATACACTCTGGGGCTTAGAAGACAGGGGGCTTTTGGATTTGGGAGGGCAGAATTCGTTGCATTTCTTTTGTGGGCGAGGAGGTGTATTGCTTTCCCATGTCTCTGAGTGACATGATTCATATTAAACCTCACAGGGATCAATTTAGTATAATGAGGCAGCAGAGTTACTTTCGTATTTTTTCTGTTCAGCGTTATCCTTTGTTTCAGAACTGCACAAAACTGTAGCTGACAGCATATTTATGCATGCTTAAAAAGATGGACACTACCAGATCATAGGCCAGACAATGTCTGCAGTGCCTTCATCTGACTCATTATAGGGAATCTTCCACTGGGGGTTCTGTCTGAATCATGTACTCAGAGATTTACATGGAAACCATTGTGTAAGCGCTCAGTTTCGCATGCATGATAAATGTGAGCCGAGCCTTAGGCTGGGGTCCCACCAGCGTATCACATCCCATGCGAGAGAATCGGATGTAGTATGTTAATGACACTTGGCTCTTGCTCTGCTGTGAGTGTAAGCCAAGAATCAGTGCTATGTGCTCTGATCCTCTCGCATGTGGAGGATACGGAGAAATTAATTTCTCTATCTCCTCTGCTGCCGGCATTGGTCAGAATCGCACTGCTCTCAATGATATGGCAACATCGGGTCACCATGGCAATGATTGGGCATGAGTGATCACATTGATTGGGGGGCAGAGGGGACTCCCTCGATCGCTGCATTTAAGTGGTTGAACTGCCAGGAGTGGTGCAGGCACTACTTTTGGCAGGGAATGACAGGTGTCACTTTGTTATTAGCTGTGCATCCAGCGACGATCATGTGCGCACAGCTGTTCTGCATTTAACATCACCTGAACATACTCAGTACATCCAAGATTGGGAAGCACTTCCCAAACATGATGTACTGGTTAAGAGGTTAAGATAAATCATGACTTTTTTACATCTCCTGTTTCCCCTCAAAATTTTGATCATGGGACACACTACTAATCATCCAGCCACAAGGAAACAGAAATTGCCAGTATCACTCCAGCAAATTCATTACAATGTGCCCACCAATGCATCAAAAAACACAAAAAATTGAGCTTAGTTTGAGTTGGCATACATTCAGAACATAAACACATGTTCACATTGGCAATAAAGCATACAAAACCTACAAGAGACAAAATAAGCAAAAACCCTTCTGTAACTAAATAAGTAAAAAGCAACAGTGCATTTAAATAATACAAAGTTCTTAATAATACTGTTTTTGATCAAAAGTAGCATAAAAGCCATCCCACAGTCGACAAGGTGACTCTGATCGGGGCAGTCGTACACTGTCTAATATTAAAAACCTTACCATGTGTCAAAGTTGACTTCAGTGTGTGAATAAGGGCAGACAAAAGGACTGGGTCCCAACTAGTGGACACCCATCAAGGGAAGCCTTTAAATACAATTTCCAGCTCAGGAGAGGGAGGCCACACCCCTGCTTACACAGAATGCAAAAATACAAAGAAAAACACAAAAATTGAGCTTGGTTTGAGTTGGTATACATGCAGCAAATACCTGGAAATTGTATTTAGAGGCTTCCTCTGACTGGTGTCAATTGGTTGGCACTCTGTTCTTTTGTCTGCCCTTATTCACACACTGAGGTCAACTTTGACATATGGTAAGGTTTTTAATATTAGACAGTGCTACTCTACCAAGGATAACAAGACCAATGTATGCATAATATGTGTATCAAAGAAAAAGTTCTCAAAATGTAATACTACTAAAGTACCATAAGGCAAAAAGCAAACTTTTTAAATTAAAAATGAAATTGAAAAAATCAAAAACATAAAAACATTGAAAAGTGGTCAAAATTGTACAGGCAGGCAATGAGTATGGTTATAATAAGCCTAAACAACTCAATCCCTTGCAACAGATTAATATAAATCAATGCACATGATTTAACGATGATGTATATTTACACCATGGTCCATATCCCTTCCTTTGATGTAGACTCTGGTGCTCAGCCCACTTCTTTCTGATTTAATCAATTATCAAGTGCGTCTAACAGCTGTGGTTGGACACAGCTGTTGACCAGTTAAATGCCACTGTCAATCACTGACAATGGCATTTTATTTGAGCTGGCCAGAAGAGTGCAATGTCACAAATCCCGCCCATCGGTGTCCCATCACGTGATTGTGGGGCAATGATGGGTTGTCATGATAGCCCAGATCTGCAGAAGATCCCTGTGCCTGTCATCACAGTCCTTCTTTTAGTGCCGGCTCGTGGACGGCATTCATAGGTGATCATGATTTCTACTATACAATTAAAAAAACACTCTTCTTTTGCCCCTTTAGACATAAAACAATTAAAAGAATACACATATTTGACATCGCTGCATTCAGGTATGTCAGATCTTTAAAAATGTAAAGTAAATGTATCCAATCGGTAAACAGCATATAAATAAAAACGCCAGAAATTTTTTTTTTGGTCGCCACATTATTGCAATAAGACACAATAAGAGGCAATAAAAACACCATATGTACACCATCAAGTTATCCATAAAAACATCAGATCAAACAGCAAAAAATAAGCCATCACAAAGCCCCAGATCCCGAAAATGCTGAGGGTCTCGGAAAATGGTGACAAACGCAAAAACTTTTCTTCATACAAATTTCAGATCTTATTTACTACTTAAATAAAAAGAACCTATACATGTTCGGTATATGAAATGAAGAACAAGGGAATGTTTTTGATGCAGAGTAAATTGGTGATAGTACATTAGTAAAGATAGTCAAAATAATATTCCTGCAACAAAGAGCCAAAACATTGGTATATCACACAAACAGTCGGAAAACACACTGAAAAGAGGTGAAGAAAAAAGAACCCGACCATAAAGTCCATACATATAGTGAATAAGTAGTGATTTTTTTTAATTACATCAGGTGACAACAATTGAATACAAAGCAATGTAAATGATTGAAAGCTGTGCTAAAAACTAGGGCAACACACCCAGATATTCAAAGGACCATAGTCAAGAGAGAGCAAATAACAATGTACTTTGGCAGCTAGTAAATCAGAGCACTGAGAGCTATATAGTAAAATTTAATAAAGTAATAAATCTTGCACACATGTGAGTTGATGTGAAGATTCCGATAAATTGAGGTAGTAGAATTAGCTGTAATGTATCTACTATTACAGGGTGTTAGTACATATAATCACAGTACTGGAGGGTGACATGAGAGTGTGGTAGTGAAGGATGTAAAACACTACTGCATAGTAGTATTAATGAATACCGCTAGTGGTAATGGATTTACTTACAATGAAAAGAAGGCTCCCTCTCCTGGATGGCGTCTACCCGACGTGCATTTCAGCAATCTGCCTTCGTCAGTGGGTTGTTACCTGATGTAATTAAATAAAAACATTACATATTCACTATACTTTGTATATGTTCGGTATCTGCGTACTCGCACTGACTTGGTGAATTATATTGCCAGGTCAGTTTTGCCATATATTGAACATGGTAAATAAACAAAAAGTTGTGGAATTGCTCTTTTTTTGCTATTTTACCGCAAGTGGAATTTTGAAAATGAATACAGAACAATCACAGAAACATTTAATATACTGACAACAGATTGCCATAGTAAGTAAATGTGATAACAAAAATTCCTACTATTGGGAAAAAATGAAAAGAAAAACCAAGATAGTGGAAAGAAAGGGTGAAAATAGGAGTCATGTGCACATAACTTGGATGAGGAAAAAATGGAGCAGCAAGGGGAGAAGTGACCACAAACAAATCGTTTCCTCAGCGGTAGTACAGCTGCATCAGTATGCCAGGCTTCAGGCATGGCAGCCAACTAATACATTAGGGATCTGACCCATGTTCAATGAACTGGGATCCCAGTTGTCGGACATTCACTGTTCAATAAATTTCACCCATCCATTGGATTCGTGACTTGTTAACATCACTCCCTGAAGAAACCACGTGTGAAACGCGCGTTGGAGTGTGAGGCGGCGGTGGTCACGTACACAGTATGAATTCAGGTGGGTAGTTTTTGGTTTAACCCCACACCATCATGGCCTAATTACTTTATATTTAAAATGCACTATGCACTTTATGCTTCTTTATACTAATGATAAATTTGGCCATATAATAAATTGATTTTTGATAGCATGATAAAAAGTGATGGGATAAATTGACTATATGTAATATAATATTGTATGATCCCTCCTTTTTCCCTTTTGGGATTTAAAATTATATATATTGTCTAACTGTGCATGAGGACCTGCCTCTTCTGTAGGATTTTTTAGATTTTTTTATTTTAATGTTGGTGTCTTTTTTGATCTAATAAAGATTATATATTTTATAATAAATTTGTTTAAGTAGAATTTTTTTGGTTTTTGTTAACATATCTTCACTGGGCAATCCATTTAAGATTAATGTGTGAAGTTTAAATTGGTTAAATTTATGATATTGAACCACGACTAATTTCCATTATGAAATGGCTCTATGCAGTGCTTCATCCACTTTGTTACTGTCCAGAAATTTCTCTTACTGGAACAGTGACACAGCGTTTTAAGCAAGTATGTACAGTTACATTTCCGGTAGAACAAACCTCTCAAGTGTGTAAAAATGGTTCATGCAATTCATTGGGTCCTTTCTGTCTATTTAACATGAGGGGTTTAGTATCACTAAACTTCATCAATGCAATACTCTCATGTCTAAGATCAAAAAGTAAACTTATGCTGTACTTGGATTTCTCAGAAGGTTCCATATAAAATGAATGGAGCATTGGCACACATGTGTGATGATCATGATCACTGATTCAATCCTACCGGATATGTTACGTTCAGTTTTGGAAAGAAAGCTTGAAAACAGAAGGAACATAAAATAGTCAGTAATTTGACTCTTCATATACAAACTCCATCAGTTATAATTATTTTTATTATCAGACTATTTTAAACTATTTCTGTTTTTTTTTATCCAGGTCTAAATTTATAAAGTCACTGCAGCATTTTGTTCTAAATGTATCATATAATTTTCACATAATTTATAAAAACAAATTTTGAATCTTTATCATCTGCTCTGTATTAGCCAAACTTTTAAAAATATAGTCAAGTAGATTTTCTAAAATTCTGAATTATGCAATGTGCATAAAGGAAAATATAAAATATGAAATGCATTCCAAAGAAAATGTTTTGGTATGATAAGTTCATAAATGTAAAAAAAAAGTTTTACTTCTACAACATTTTTTAACAAGAGAGGTTAATATTCTTAGCTTGGATTTTCTTGCAATGTCAACAAGTTGAAATTTTATTCACTAAAATAACTTTCTTAAGAAAACATTTTTTTTATTGTAGCAGATTTTCTAAGTTTAAAAGGCAGAGGATAGCACCCAACCCACTGGCACTTTTTGCTCCTTCAAATAATACGTATTTATCATCAGAGTCCTTTAGGGTTCATTGAACTATGAAATAGTCTTTGTGACAAGCACTATTGCAAGCAGTGAAACAAACATCCATTTCAGCTTCTTAAATGAAGTTCACTTATTATTTTGGAAACCTTCTTGATCCGGGTAAATGTTTTTTTCACAGACAGTAAATATAAGCTCATTACGTGTCTTCACAAGGGAAGGGATTTAGTGAAAATGCTGTTATTAAGGTGCATTTGGGTTTACAATAGGCATAGGTATGAGAAATATAAATTTGAGCAATTTAGATTATTTTTGGGGAAGCACATACTTATTTTCAAAACTGTGTATCATTTTAAAATAATCTTCATATGCTCACCTTTTTAAAAAAGTTGTAATTTCTCCTGCAGCAATTGTTTGACTATGTGTGGTCCACAACATAATCTCATGTTCACAGAGGCTACACATCACAGGACTATAGTAAGCAATAATAGACTGGCTCAATGACATTTCTACAAGCAGAATATGACTGTTCTACTTCATGATTGGCGACCTGACTTTTGATCGATATGGCTATATTTGCTATATTACAGTTTTAAGCAAATTAGGTATCTTTTAATGTCTATTCTACACTTGCACAAGTGCAAGCCAAAGGTTTTGAGACTGACATATACAGTATTTTGTTTTTCGCAAAATTTTCTGTTTAATCATGTATGATCACTCCTGCAGTATGTATTGCTGAGCTGCTGTGAGAAACTTCACCAGAGTTCATCAGCTGATGAGCCCCAGTGATCTCACTTATGGCACCTTTTCTGCATGAGAATACTCTCATGCAGTGGTGCCACAAGTGAGATCACCAGGGCTTATCAGCCGATGAACTCTGGTGACCTCACTTACGGCACCTCAGGGCTACACACTGATTGTGATTATAAGCTCCTGCCAGTGTGTCTCCAGTTACCAGCTAGAGCAGCTGATCTGATTGCTCTACAAACTGAATCATCATGGGGTAGTATGGATTATGGCGGGAAGGGGAAGACTACGGTGGTTTATTATTTTTACTTTTTTCCAAGTGACATGGGCATAGGGGATTAGGCATTAAGGTGAGGATATATATATAAGGTGTGTTTTTTTATTTCTTACAGAGGACAAGGGTTTAATGGATTAGGTGTAAGGTATATAGTGTTTTTTTATTTTTATTTCAATATTTATTTGTTTATTTTAACTATTTTTTCTTTATTTTGGCACCAGCTGATGTAGGCGCCAGCAGTCATAGGCTGATTGGAGTAGTAGTCTCTCAGCAGTCGTTGGCTAAGCTTTTTACCATGGGTCAGAATCACAGCTGCAGTCATGTTGACATCTAACTGTGTGACCCCGCAGTGCTCTGACCGATGGTAATGATCTTGCAATTGGTAACGTTACCACTAGTGTTGAGCATTCCGATACCACAAGTATCGGGTATCGGCCGATACTTGCTGTATCGGAATTCCGATACCGACTTCCGATATTTTTTCAATATCGGAATTCGGCATCGGAATCGGAAGTTCAAAGTTGATTGACAGCCTGACGTCATCATGATGCACGGTGTGTGCGCATCATGATGCGCCGTCATTTCGGGCCTTCCGGGGGTCTCTGCCGGCCTGCCGGGGGCTGTGTGGACTGCCCTGGGTCTGTACCGGCCTGCCGGGGGGCTGTGCCGGCCTGCCGGTGGTCTGTGCACCCTGTGGGGGTCTGTACCGGCCTGCCGGGGGGCTGTGCTGGCCTGCCGGTGGTCTGTGCACCCTGTGGGGGTCTGTACCGGCCTGCCGGGGGGCTGTGCCGGCCTGCCGGTGGTCTGTGCACCCTGTGGGGGTCTGTACCGGCCTGCCGGGGGGGCTGTGCCGGCCTGCCGGGGGGCTGTGCTGATGTCCGGGGGTCTGTGCAAGCATCGTCCGATGGGACTACAAGTCCCATCTGGCGATGCCTGCTACCATGACAGTGATTGACACATTAGCCAATGATGGGACAGTAGTAGTCCCATCATCCGGCTAATGTGTTAAATGTAAAAAAAAAAAAAAAAAAATACTACATACATACTACATACATACTACATGCATGCTACATACATACTACATGCTACATACATACTACATATATACTACATGCATGCTACATACATACTACATGCTACATACATACTACATATATACTACATGCATGCTACATACATACTACATGCTACATACATACCACATATATACTACATGCATGCTACATACATACTACATGCTACATACATACTACATGCTACATACATACTACATACATACTACATACATGCTACATACATGCTACATACTGCATGCTACATACATACTACATACATACTACATACATACTACATGCATGCTACATGCTACATACATACTACATATATACTACATACATACTACATACATGCTACATACATGCTACATACTGCATGCTACATACATACTACATACATACTACATACATACTACATGCATGCTACATGCATGCTACATGCATGCTACATACATGCTACATACATACTACATACTACATATATACTACATACATGCTACATGCTACATACATACTACATATATACTACATGCATGCTACATACATACTACATATATACTACATGCATGCTACATACATACTGCATGCTACATGCATACTACATACATACTACATACATACTACATGCTACATACATACCACATATATACTACATACATACAATACATTCATACAATACATACATAGACATACAGTACATATAACATAGAGTAACATACTTACCAATACTTGTCACATTGTTCCCCGAAGTCATTGCCTTTTCCGGAATAAATATTAACATAACAAACCACAAAAATACTCACCCACGATCCGAAGCAGTCCACGAGTGTGTCCCATGACGATCTTGGGTAGAGAACTGCAGCATCAGATGATGCTGCCGTTCTCTACGGGCTGCAGGAATCCAATGACGGAAGGTAGGTATCCTTCCGCACTGTATTCCTCCGCCACTTAAAAAAAAAGTCCCTAGTCTTACTTTATGCCATTGCTGCGTGGGAAATTCCCACACAGCAATGGCATAAAGTGAGACTAGGGACTTTTTTTTTTTAAGTGGCGGAGGAATACAGTGCGGAAGGATACCTACCTTCCGTCATTGGATTCCTACAGCCCGTAGAGAACGGCAGCATCAGCTGATGCTGCAGTTCTCTACCCAAGATCGTCGTGGGACACACTCGTGGACTGCTTCGGATCGTGGGTGAGTATTTTTGTGGTTTGCTATGTTAATATTTATTCCGGAAAAGACAATGGCTTCGGGGAACAATGTGACAAGTATTGGTAAGTATGTTACTCTATGTTATATGTACTGTATGTCTATGTATGTATTGTATGAATGTATTGTATGTATGTAGTATATATGTGGTATGTATGTAGCATGTAGTATGTATGTAGTATGTATGTAGCATGCATGTAGCATGCAGTATTTATGTAGCATGCATGTAGTATATATGTAGTATGTATGTGGTATGTATGTAGCATGTAGTATGTATGTAGCATGCATGTAGTATGTATGTAGTATGTATGTAGCATGCATGTAGTATATATGTAGTATGTATGTAGCATGTAGTATGTAGCATGCATGTAGTATATATGTAGTATGTATGTAGCATGTAGTATGTATATAGCATGCATGTAGTATATATGTAGTATGTATGTAGCATGTAGTATGTATGTAGCATGCATGTAGTATATATGTAGTATGTATGTAGCATGTAGTATGTCTGTAGCATGCATGTAGTATATATGTAGTATGTATGTAGCATGTAGTATGTATGTAGCATGCATGTAGTATATATGTAGTATGTATGTAGCATGTAGTATGTAGCATGCATGTAGTATATATGTAGTATGTATGTAGCATGTAGTATGTATGTAGCATGCATGTAGTATATATGTAGTATGTATGTAGCATGTAGTATGTATGTAGCATGCATGTAGTATATATGTAGTATGTATGTAGCATGTAGTATGTATGTAGCATGCATGTAGTATATATGTAGTATGTATGTAGCATGTAGTATGTATGTAGCATGCATGTAGCATATATGTAATATGTATGTAGCATGTAGTATGTATGTAGCATGCATGTAGTATATATGTAGTATGTATGTAGCATGTAGTATGTATGTAGCATGCATGTAGTATGTATGTAGTATGTATGTAGCATGTAGTATGTATGTAGCATGCATGTAGTATATATGTAGTATGTATGTAGCATGTAGTATGTATGTAGCATGCATGTAGTATATATGTAGTATGTAGCATGTAGTATGTATGTAGCATGCATGTAGTATGTATGTAGCATGCATGTAGTATGTATGTGGTATGTATGTAGCATGTAGCATGCATGTAGCATGCATGTAGCATGCATGTAGTATGTATGTAGTATGTATGTAGTATGTATGTGGTATGTATGTAGCATGCATGTAGTATGTATGTAGTATATATGTGGTATGTATGTAGCATGTAGTATGTAGCATGCATGTAGTATGTATGTAGCATGCAGTATGTATGTAGCATGCATGTAGTATGTATGTAGTATATATGTAGTATGTATGTTGCATGTAGTATTTATGTAGTATGAATGTAGCATGTATGTAGTATGTAGTATGAATGTAGCATGTATGTAGTATGCATGTTGTATGTATGTAGCATGTATGTAGCATGTAATTTTTTTTTTTTTTTTACATTCAACACATTAGCCGGATGATGGGACTACTACTGTCCCATCATTGGCTAATGTGTCAATCACTGTCATGGTAGCAGACATCGCCCGATGGGACTTGTAGTCCCATCTCACGATGCCTGCACAGACCCCCGAAGCCTGCACAGACCACCGGCAGGCCGGCACAGCCCCCCGGCAGGCCGGCACAGCCCCCCGGAGCCTGCACAGACCACCGGCAGGCCGGCACAACCCCCCGGCAGGCCGGCACAGCCCCCCGGAGCCTGCACAGCCCCCCGGCAGGCCGGCACAGCCCCCCGGCAGGCCGGCACAGCCCCCCGGCAGGCCGGCACAGCCCACCGGAGCCTGCACAGACCACCGGCAGGCCGGCACAGCCCCCCGGCAGGCCGGCACAGACCACCGGAGCCTGCACAGACCCCCTGGCAGGCCGGCACAGCCCCCCGAAAGGCCCGTACAGACCCCAGAGAGGCTGTACAAGGCAAAAACAGGGTTTTTCTTATTCCGATACCGGAAGTCCCATAGACTTGAATGGGACTTCCGGTATCGGAATCGGCGATACCGATACTTTTTTTAAAGATCGGCCGATCCATTCCGATCCGATACTTTGAAGTATCGGACGGTATCGCTCAACTCTAGTTACCACCAATCAGAATTGCCAGGAGCACACAGCCTTAGTCGAAACTCAATCACTTACTGAAATTTGGCCAAATTTTGCCTATTTTGAGGAAAATGCTTGGGAATCTGAACACAAATCCGAATGTGCAATGTTTGTGCCGACTTTGAAATTGGAGAACATTTTCGTGAATAAATTTGCTCATCTCTAGTCAGGAACAAGCATTTTGTTGTCTTCAATCATCAGGACAGTCACAGAATTGACTGAAGATTGATACATGAGGCCATGGCTGCTTTCTCTACTTTGCCGATTATTGTGCACTTCCTGATGAACGTAGAATATCTCCACAGTTCTACACCACCCTACATCTCCTCACTCATCTCTGTTTAGCAACCTACCCATGCCCTTCGTTCTGCTAATGACCTAAGGCTAACATCCTAAATAATCCAAACCTTACTCCCTTCTCCAAGACTTCTCACTAGTTGCGTGAATTCTCTGGAATGCACAATACAGGACAATTTGATTAATTCTAAATATCCACAGTTTTAAGAGTGACCTAAAGCACAATTCTTTAAACTGGCCTATTGTCTCACTTATGTAACTATTCAGATTTTATTTTTTTTTAATTTTCTTCCAAATCTGGTACTTGTAGCATCTATTTACACACCCTCTACACATTTAATGGCTCTCTCTATCTGAACTGTACACATATTGGCTGGTCATCGGTTCATGCAGCATAATTGGAATACTTTATTTATTATATTGATGGCTGGACTATACAATACAAGTACTTTTTACAATTTTCCTTTTGCGTCTCCCCTATTTCCTCATAAATTGTAAGCGTGCCACGGCCCTCCCTCCTCTTAGTAGCTGTTAAATTATGTGCTTACTTTGTTTTGCCTTGATGGTCTGTACAAGTACCCCTTGAAACACAGAGTGTTGCAGAATATGTTGGCACTATAGAAATAAAAATTATTATTTTGTGATTTCATTAACTCAATATTTTTTCCTTCTTGTTGCAATTTGATTATTGAGGAGTGTATTGAAAAGAAGATGGCCCAATACAGTGGTAACACTTTGCTGTAATCCTATCACACATGTTTTATTAATAAACGCTCTTTTCTTCATATCAAAGAGCCATTTATGTGACACTGTATCAAAAACCTTTGAAAAGTCCAGATAGCTAACATCCACTTCCTCAATATGGTCCAGTTTCCTTGAACTTACCTCCTCAAAGTTTAACAAACTAGTTTGACAAGACTAACCTCTCATAAACCTATGATGATTATGAATGATGAGGTTATTTTATTGAGAATCTCCATGATAGCATCTTTTAGACATCAGTAAAACATTTCTATTGCATTGAATCGATTGCCAGCCACAGTTTCTGATCTGTATTTGAATATTGGCCCCAAGTTTGCTTTGTGCTAGTCCAGTGGTACAGTGAAATCTTTGAATATTAGAAATAATTGTCTCATTGTCTTTCATTGCGAAACTCAGGTGTGCATGTCAACTGTGCCACTGAAAATAAAAAGAGATTTTTTTATGTTAGTCCTTCTCTTATCTCCTTCCACCATTTTACCCATATTGCTTTTGAGAGACTAACACTATAATTTTGAGTCTATGACTGTTTATGTAGTTAAATAATATTTTGGGATTATTTTTACTTTCTTTGTCAAAAAGTCTCTGTTTATCAATCTTTGATGCCTTGCATTTTCACACAATTTATATACAACTCTCTTACTTAAAGGGAACCTTTCTTGTCATTTATCTATTCTAAACTTCCACCAGTGTCTTATTAGTGATGCATTGTGTATAACTAACAAGGTGTTCTCAACAAAACATCCCAGTATTCATATAAAACTTTTAACCATTAGGTAATTGCATTTCACAGCTTGCTTTTCAGTCATATGGGATTTTGATCAGTCCAGTCTTCTTCATAAAAGTCACGCCCAATGCAGTCTGATTGATGGCTTGGACTACCCCAACATGATGGAAGTCGTCGAGTAAATCCAGTGCTTGAGCACTCACATCCAGCTCCTCGACCCTGCGCACTGAATCTGTGTTTATGTCCCCAGCTTCATTTTTTATTTGCGCATGCTTTGGAGCTGCTGTTAGTCAGTGGCATCGTGACGTGCATATTGTGAGTGCAAATGGCAATCATGCCACTTAGTGAAAAATAATATCAGCTGATTCAACTAATGGCCTACAAAAAATTGTCTCAATACCAAGAAACATCTCATCATGTGCAAAAACAAGTGAGCTGTCTCAAGACTTTCTCAACCTTATTGTTGCAAAATATATTGATGGCATTGGTTCCTGAAGAATTTCAAAACAACGGAAGGTTTCAGTGAGCATTGTTGGGGTCATAATCCATAAGCAGAAAGAACATCATTTCACCATAAACCAGCCACTCCTGACCAGGTGCTTCCCACAAGATTTCAGACAGAGGAGTGAAAAGAATTATTAGAAGAGTTGTGCCAGAGCCAAAGAACACATGCTGAGAGTAACATGACCTGGAATCAGCAGTTACAGTTGTTTAAAAGAGAACAATGAGTAATGCTCTCAACTTCCATGGCTGGTATGCACACTTACCTTACCATGCAAGTCTACATTACTGAACAAAAAGCATGTTCAAGCATTTAATGTTTGCTCAACAGCATTTAGACAAGCCTGTGAAATACTGGGAAAATAATTTCTGGTCAGGTGAGACAAAAATTTAACTCTTTGTATGCCATAATATATGTCATGTTTGGACGCCAAAAGGCATTCCATACCATCTCAAAAACAGCATACTTACAATGAAGCTTGGAGGTGATTACATCGTTGGGTGGGGCTGTTTTCAGCATATGGCACTGGCAAACTTCATAAAACTGAAAAAGTATACAAAGAAAAATGCTCCGAAGCATTCTTAAGAATCTACTGTTCTCTTTGATCCCAAAGATATAGCCAAGGAAACTCTCAATTGGTTTCAGAGGAAGAAAATAAAGCTACTAGAATGGCATCTGACCTGAATCAAATAAAAAATTTATGGAAGGAATTAAAGCTCTGAGTTCATAGATGGAGCCCACAGAACCTTCAGGATTTAAAGTGTGTTTGTGTGGAATAATAGTACAAAATCACACCTTAACAATGCATGCAAATAGTTTCTCCATTCAGGAGGCGTTTTGAAGCTGTAATCATCAGCAAATGCTTTTGTATGAAGTATTAAATAAATTTAAGTAAGCGTGTTCAATGGTTTTTTGCAGCATCATTTCACTTTATTACACATAAATTAATTTATCAACAATGGATATCTATGGTTTGATTTATTTAAATATGTTAATTGGGTGGGTTGTTAGGGACTTCTGGTGAGAATTTCATGTCAATATTACCTTGAGAAATATATTTACTTAGAGAATTGTTGACGTGTTCAATACTTATTTCACCTGCTATATACAAATGAATATAAACAGTGAATTAATGCAAGTTATTCCCTTGTAAATGCCCTGAATCAAAAATCACTAAATCTCAATGCACACATATTAAGTAAAACACACTTTAGAATAAAAACTCTCAAGCTCACTCACTTGTTTTTTTCTTAGAAATTATTAAATATCACTTTTTACATAGCTGCAATAAAGCCTGAAAATCACAAGAAAACACCCAAACCTTTTAATTAATAAGTCTACTTAAGACTTACTTTTATTGATGTCTTAATTTATACTCCCAGATATCTGCTTTTACCAACTAAGTGAATTTGTACTTACATCAGCACATATTTTGAGCACTGTCTCTTTATTTAAGAAATATTTCATATTTTGACTATAAGATAAAAATTATTATGTATGTGGCCAGGTTCTCTGATTGTCCTAGTCTGGCTATCAGAACATCTCCATGGGGCCAGGTGACTGGATGGTCCCAACCTTACTTCTCCGAACATCTCCATGGTTTCATGGATGGTCAATGGATTAGATCTGTGTTACTCCAGATAGTGCTATCGTCCCTTAAGCTGACTTCCTGTAGAGTGCCTGAAACCTGTATCTCTCTGGTTGGAACCATGGTGTCCTGGCTTCTGTTCTGTAGAGTCTCTGTGCAGAAGTATAAAGGTCCCTTTTTATACCCACATCTGTCCTTCAGGCCATAATCAAGAGGTCAGGGGAAGGTGGGATAAGGTCAACTCTTATTGTTTGAGTATTTAATCGATCTGCATAATTTGTCCTTCACTGTTTACAGGTCAACTAGCTATATAGACTTCTACAATGGCTTATCAACATATTAGCAAACATTGATTGTTCAATGACCCTGCATACCTGTCCTGCAAGGATATCCACACAATGATCAATTCAAAAGTCAATTTTTAGATTCATGTGAAAAAATGACCTTAGTCTCTTCACCCACCAAAGAAAAATACCTCTAGCCTAATTAACAATAAATGATGTGTTATCACAATTGGCTACCTCCATCTTCCTGGTACAGAGCCACATGGGTAAACATGCTTCGCTGTGACCACTGAACCCTAACTGCAGTCTTGTGAATGGTGCAAGGCAGCTCTCACAAGCTACCACCTTACTGTCATGCTTCAGCATTGCTGACCACATATTCCTTCATGGCTGATGTCCAAGTCTGGCTATCATCACTGCTTCCTTTAGCTTTTCCAGTTCTTAAGTGCCCCAACTTGACTGCTATGAGAAAATGTCACCACTGTAGAATTATTGCTGAGACTTGCACCCTTTCCTAGTCTTTGCTGACACACACACACGCACACACACACACACACACAAACATACTAAGTGATGAAAACCTTCCTCTGAGGGTGTCCATTCTTCTGCTCACCAGCAACTCACTATCAAACCTGGGGCTCACTCTCTGGACTCCTCCTCAACTATGGGCTGGCCCTACAGTTAACCCTGTTACCCCTGACTAACAGAAACTGCAGCTTTAAAGAGGATAAAATAAACATGATATAAACATAATGAAAATTTGCAATACATTACATTGTGCACACAATAAAACAGCGGGGGCCTTCAGAAGGGTGGTACACCATCTTCTTTACATTTACATACATGTAAGGGGGAGGAACTAACTAGGTATGTATCCTCCATGAAGGGTCCGGAACCATCAGGGCTGCCACTTATATTGCGGTGTAGAAAGCTTGAGACTCCAGACCGTTCTCTGTGTTTGAGAAAAGGGGGGGTGGCTAGGCAGACAGAACTGCAGCGAATGAGTGACCAGATAGTTTGCGCGGGAACTTCGGGGGCACGGGACACCTGTGAGGTAAAATCAGCTGAGAGGTGTCTGGGCAGAGCAGAGCAGAGCCTGGTACGGCAGAGTGCTTTGACAGGAGACCTTCAACTGAGTACCGCTCAGACATCGCTGTCCCAGCCGATATCACTGCCCTCACTGGGACCACTGACACAGCTGACAATGCTGCCACACCTGCCCCCACTGACAGCACTGACCGTGGGAGACAAGGTCTGTGTACGGGACTTAGGAGTTTGTCGATTCGGCACAGCGAACCAGGTTGCCCATTGTAAACTGTGTTTGGGCAGTGCTGCAAATCTCTGCAAATCTCTCCTACTGTATCCTCACCCATCCCTGTAGACTGTGAGCCCTCGTGGGCGGGGTCCCCTCTCCTTATGTACTTGTGTGTCCCTTGTCTTACATATGTTTATTATACCTGTCTATATTTCCCCTTTTCACATGTAAAGTGCCATGGAATAAATGGCGCTATATAAATGCATAATTATTATTATTATTTATTGTTATAGTGCCATTTATTCCATGGCGCTTTACATGTAAGGAGGGGTACACATAAAAACAAGTACAATAATGTTAAACAATACAAGTCATAACTGGTACAGGAGGAGAGAGGACCCTGCCTGCGAAGGCTCACAATCTACAAGGGATGGATGAAAATACAGTAGGCGAGGGTAGAGCTGGTCATGCAGCAGTTTGGTCGATCGGTGGTTACTGCAAGTTATAGGCTTGTCGGAAGAGGTGGGTCTTCAGGCTCTTTTTGAAGGTTTCGATGGTAGGTGAGAGTCTGATATGTTGTGGTAGAGAGTTCCAGAGTAGGGGTGATGCGCGAGAGAAATCTTGTATGCGATTGTGGGAAGAGGAGATAAGAGGGGAGTAGAGAAGGAGATCTTGTGAGGATCGGAGGTTGCGTGCAGGAAAGTACCAGGAGACGAGGTCACAGATGTATGGAGGAGACAGGTTGTGGATGGCTTTGTATGTCATGGTTAGGGTTTTGTACTGGAGTCTTTGGGCAATGGGGAGCCAGTGAAGGGATTGACAGAGGGGAGAAGCTGGGGAATAGCAGGGTGACAGGTGGATTAGTCAGGCAGCGGAGTTTAGAATAGATTGGAGGGGTGCAAGAGTGTTCGAGGGGAGGCCACAGAGCAGGAGGTTGCAGTAGTCAAGGCGAGAGATTATGAGGGCATGGACTAGGGTTTTGCAGATTTTTGGTTGAGGAATGATCGGATTTGTGAAATATTTTTGAGTTGAAGTCGGCAGGAAGTGGAAAGGGCTTGGATATGTGGCTTGAATGAGAGATCAGCGTCAAGGATTACCCCGAGGCAGCGAGCTTGTGGGACTGGGGAGAGCGGGCAGCCATTTACTGTAATGGATAGGTTTGTTGGGGGGGTCACGTGAGATGGGGGAAAGATGATGAATTCTGTTTTGTCCATGTTAAGTTTCAGAAATCTAGCAAAGAAGAAGGATGAAATAGTGGACAGACATTGAGGGATTCTGGTTAGTAGGGAGGTGATATCTGGTCCAGAGATGTAGATCTGTGTGTCATCAGCATAGAGATGATACTGAAAGCCATGAGATTCTATGAGCTGTCCCAGGCCAAAGGTGTAAATGGAGAAGAGCAGGGGTCCTAAGACTGAACCTTGTGAGACTCCGACAGATAGGGGGCGAGGTGAGGAGGTTGTGTGTGAGTGGGAGACGCTGAATGTCCGGTCTGTTAGGTATGATGAGATCCAGGATAGGGCCAAGTCTATGATGCCAAGGGATGAGAGGGTCTGTAATAATAGGGAATGGTCCACTGTGTCAAAGGCAGCCGACAGGTCCAGGAGGAGGAGGACAGAGTAGTGTTGCTTGCTCTTGGCGGTTATGAGGTCATAATAATAATAATAGTGTTGGAACACTCACTGCTGAGGATAAGAGCGTATCTCTCTTCATCACCTTATCTACTGGACCCAAGACCTGCATCAGGATCCCGAGGATTCACCGCCATCATCAGAACTACGGGAGGAACCTTGCCAATGTCAAAAGATACTACATCATTTACCTCAGGATTGTGACAGACCCCCACTGCGACGCAATCTAGGCAGCACCAGTCACAGACAGAAGTTCAACCGTGACTGGCACCTGAGTGATAAATTATATATTATTGTATTGTCGGCTTTACTTGTCCCTGTTCTTTAAGTTATCCCCATTAGCCTTTTACTGTATTAGGGATTATTATACCTACGTTTTCTCCCTGCGTGGAGTTTCTACTGTATAATAAACCCCTTTCACCCTTGGTCTGTGTACAGTCCGTTACTGCATCCTTCGTGCTGTGATACAAATGGGATATGCATGAGTGAGAGACTGGTATAGATAGGCATCCAGTCAATAAGGTAGTGATTGCAGTACATTGAAACATCCATTTGGATACTATGGATTGTGACCGGAATCTGAACTTTTCCTACCATGAGGAGAGCACACACTCAGGAATGTGAAAAGCAACCACCTGCTCAGGCATTGTTGTGGGAGTTGGAAGGGAGGAATGTGAGAACCAAACCAACTGAGATAAAGGAGGAATGTGAAAAAAAACAAGTTACTGCGCATGACAGCGCATGATCAAGGTGAAACCTGATTCACTGCGCATGTCAGTGCGTGATCATTCCAATTAAGATTATAAAAAGTACTGACCTCCTCAGCGAGTGGGGACTTTCCAGACGATTCAAGTGGACGCACTTAGTCTGTGATGCTGACCGAGGAAAACCCCTTCCCGCTGATCGAGGTCCCCCGATGTGAAGGGTGATGCTACAATAACTCGGTAATTATTATTGATGCTGAAATCTTTCATGTCATAACTGTCGTTTTTAAATCAATGAGACTATTCATGTGCTATGTAAAACAAAATGATTGCTTGCTAAAATAAAAGATTGTCAATAATCTTTGCCTGGTTGGGATGCCAGTGAGCGCTACGTAAGTTAAGGTAAATAACCTAATTTGGGAGAAAATTTAGCAAGACATAAATTGGCGTAGTCGGCAGGATTTTTCAAATTTCAGGCTTTTGAGTAAAAAGATTTTTGTAGTTGTACCTAGGAAGGTTTTTGGTGTGTTCTATAGTCTGGAGAAGTGATAATTGTAAAGTTGTGATAGGTTGCGTCTATTTGGCAGAAAGCCAATTTTGGAAAATCCTAAATAACTTTTTGCCTGAATATAATATTGAAATTCTATTTTTGTCAAAATACGGAATATTAGTTAAGGTTTCTTTGTGCAAAAAATCAGCATTTGGCATTTTGCCAAATTTTTGTTACAATGTTCAGGCGAAGTAATAAAGAAAAGTTGAGGAAAAACCGGAGGTTCCTGGCTGGACCGAAGCTCTGTATGATATAATAGCGCATGAATTGGGGAGTAGTGGACTTGCAGAGGCATAGGATAATAAGCTCAAGGGCTCAGAGCCCCATGATGTTGTTAGTGTACTCATGGGGATCCCTGCAAAGGCAGGTGATGCAGTTAACCCCTCGATATTGTTAAGTTGCTCGAGGGTGTCCCTGCAAAGGCAGGTGATGCAGTTAACCCCTCGATGTTGTTAAGTTACTCGAGGGTGTCCCTGCAAAGGCAGGTGATGCAGTTAACCCCTCGATGTTGTTAAGTTACTCGAGGGTGTCCCTGCAAAGGCAGGTGATGCAGTTAACCCCTCGATGTTGTTAAGTTACTCGAGGGTGTCCCTGCAAAGGCAGGTGATGCAGTTAACCCCTCGATGTTGTTAAGTTACTCGAGGGTGTCCCTGCAAAGGCAGGTGATGCAGTTAACCCCTCGATGTTGTTAAGTTACTCGAGGGTGTCCCTGCAAAGGCAGGTGATGCAGTTAACCCCTCGATGTTGTTAAGTTACTCGAGGGTGTCCCTGCAAAGGCAGGTGATGCAGTTAACCCCTCGATGTTGTTAAGTTACTCGAGGGTGTCCCTGCAAAGGCAGGTGATGCAGTTAACCCACTGATGTTGTTGATGTACTCAGGGGTGTCCCTGCTAAGGCAGGTGATGTAGTGTCTTTAGGACGGCGCATGTGGATTCTGCTCAGTGCTTACCGTGTTATGCATGACCGGAAGATTAACATGCAGGAGAAATGCTCTCAGTTAAAACAAAAGATAACAGAAGTAGGAGGGCAGAAAGTGGTGTTAGAATGTAACACCTGGTTGTAAAAAGACAAGTGAGAACATTATCAAAATGTAGCTGGAAAAAAAAACTGCAGTAAAAGTTCCTGGAATACTGGAAAAGAAAATGGAAAAGCAGTCAATATGCTGAATTATATGGGGTTTTTTTTTTGGCTTTGAAACATGAACAAGTTTCAGAATGTTATCTGTACACTGATTCATGGTCAGTGGCTAATGGATTAGCTACTTGGATCATGGGATAAAAAAACATGATTGGCAGATTCATGGAAAAGAGGTGTGGGCTAAGGAGATTTGGCAGAGTATTGAGGAAATAATTCAGGTTACTAAAAGTGCTGTTTTTTATGTTGATGCACATGTCCCTGTTGACTCATTAGAATGTTTGTTTCATTCCCAAGCAGATGAGGCAGCCTCTATCTGTCACAGATACTAAGTCTGATAAGGAGAAAGAAACATGGTTGCAAGGTACAGTCGTTTTGGGGTGCACCAAAAAGTGGATATTTGGGAGAAAAAGCCACTTACAGGTGGGCACAGGAGAGAGGAGTGCTCTTAACTCTAGATATAATTAAAAAAGTCATTGCACAATGTCCCGTATTCACAAAGAAGAGAAGTACCACACACTGTTATGGGACACATAGGAAGGGGACAATTACCCGCCCAGATTTGGCAGATGGACTTTGTGGGGCCACTCCCCGAGAGTAGACAATGTAAATATATTTGTACAGCTGCAGATACATATTCAGGACTGATGGTGGGCTTTCCGTGTAAAGCAGCCACCCAATGGAGCACAGAGCGGACCTTAGAGATAATAACACAGTATTATGGGGTCCCCTTACAAATTCAAACTGATAATGGATCTCATTTCACTGGAGATGCCATTAAAAAATATGCTCAGGACAATAATATACAATAGGTATATCATATACCTTACTATCCACAAGCAGCAGGTTTGGTGGAAAGAATGAATGGATTATTAAAATCCACATTGAGAAAACTTAATCAATCTGATACACAGTATGGACAATGGAGAGACAATTTGAGTGAGGCTTTACAGATAATTAACAACAGGCCAATTACTGATTCCATGACACCATTGATGAGAATGCTGACACCCAATCTTACCATACACGAAACTCATATTGTACATACAATTACTTGGTGGAAGATGAATCAAGAGGCTAAAATTCCTGAAAGAGCAACTCCCCTATCTGCGGGATTGGATCTCAGTGCAATAGAAGTGACTATTGTACCTCCAGGTAAGATGGTTCCTATACTAACAGGATTAGGATGTCAAATGCCTAAAGGACATTATGGTCAGTTGGCAACTCGGTCTAGTTTTGCTTTAAAAGGGGCCATAGTGGTGGGAGGAGTCATAGATGCAGATTATCAAGGAGAAATCAAAGTATTAATGATAAATTTGGGGAATGAGCCTCTAATTTTGGAGAAAGGACAGCGTATTGCGCAAATGCTTTTGATTCCAATAAATTTGTCAGATGTGCAAGAGGGAACAGCCCCTTCAGAATTAACGATCAGAGGCTCAAAAGGTTTTGGCTCTTCTAACATCACTAATGTGGGAGCCAAAATCTGGGTTCAAAATACCCAAGGACCGCCTTCAGAGGCTGAAGTGATAGCAATAGGCAAAGACCATACCCTGTTAATTCTGAGGCCAGGAGTGGAAAAATGGGAATATATCCCACAAGAAAAATGTTATTTGAGAGAATAATGTTGATTATTGATTTTATAGATTCCAAATCTTCAAATATGGTTAAGTGGAATCCGTGGGCTCGCGTGTTTGGACAGCATCGGTGCCTGGACTCCTGGAATCTGTCTGACTACAAAATTCAGGAAGGAGTACGTTCCGAGGCCAGGAGATTGGAAGGAATACAACCGAACCACCCCAAATGAAAATGCCGGATGTGGAGGTTGGGGAAAACTCACCACTCAAGTGATTTTTGACGTTAATCTCACCATAACTGCAAAATATCCCCGACCGTGGTATTATAATGGGACTAAGTCTACTATATACTTAGCTGATAGTAAGGACACTTTGAATATTCAAGCTGAAGATCATATTATTTGTTGGACGACTGAACAATTAACCTTTGATCAGTCGATATGGGATAATTATAGTTCAAAAGGGGAGAATAAAACTGAGTTCACTTTTACTTTAAACAAAACTATGATTATATTTTGTGGTAATGCCACCAATCGTCAGATGGTAGCGATGACAGGACAGAAATATCCGCCTTGTAATAATCACACGGGAACCTATAACGGAACAGGACTATGCTGTGGGATACCTAGTTTATCATGTGTATCATGGAGAAGGATACTCCGGGTGTATCTGATGTCACAGACTAAAGCTGATCCAGGACAGATGAAGAAGATTCCCACATCATGTGTAAAAACAGGAACTCAATCGCAGAAGACTGTTGTTGCAGCCAAAATAATCTTCCCACCTACTCCTGCATGCCATTATAGGGGTAAAAGGGCATGGTATGATACAGTATTGGGAGGAGTCGGGGCTGTGACTGGGACTTTGAACTCATTTGATATTGAAACTTTGGCAAATAAAATGCATAATGCCGGAAAAGATATCCAAGATGCTTTGACTATACAAGGTAGATGGATGCCTACTATTTGGTGTCCTTGGAAGCAGGCATTACAAATGGATACTTTTCTTTTACAAATGAAAAATGTTTCAGATACTTTAAATTTAGAAATTAATACTAATGTTAGCATAATAGTTAACTGGACAATATGTACGCTGCAAGCTATATATCAAATTCAGCAGAAAAATAATATGCAAACTCAACTTATGACTGGGAATGAGTTAGTCTGGAGGACCGTATTTAAAAATACAATCCCCAAGGTTTCCTGGTTAAGAATAGAAGCTCCTAAGATGGTTTGCAACGACACTTTGTGTTCAGGACTATTGATTGTTTATAATGTAACCAATCAACAAGTAATGTGTAGATTTGTAGTGATGCCATTATTATTAGGTATTCCTGGACAACAGTGGTTATGGATGCCCAAGTTTAATGGGTTATATATTGAGAAAAATAATCGTACTCATGATTTAAGTTTATGTGAGGATACTTTAGAGGGGAAAATTTGCAGGTTACAATCAGCCGTATATGAACCATGTTTGTTACAAAATACTATGAATGTATGTGAATTCATCATTTTGCCAACCTCATATAGAATGTTGATTGAAATAGCCCCACAAGAGGTATGTGTAATAACGGATGTTCCAATAATCTCTGGAATGATAGTACCTTATGTGGGATGCCTAAGAAATGTAACCGCACTACAATGGGAAAATCAAACTTTTCTGTTAAGCTCAGATGTAACAGCTGCTGCCACTATTGAGTGGGAACCAACAACATTAGAAATCAATAATTGGGAGGTAAATTTAACGAAATTGAAACATATAATTGAACAATCAGAAGAAGGAAAATATATGATTACTCAATTAAATAGAACTATACAAATGCATGTGATAAGCACCACTATTATAGCAGATAAGATTGTAAAAATGGGATCGAGTATTGCTGATGCTACCTCTCATCATTGGTATGATATTTTTCTAGGGTATTCGCCCTCAGCTACCAAATTATTGAATTGGCTGATTCATCCCATGTTGGTGATGGCTATTGTAGTGATTCTATTATCCATATGGAATTGCTATATAGCTTACAAAATGTGTTGCAAGAAACCACAAGTGCTCATGGTGTCTTATAAAGATGGTGTTTAAAAGACTGCAATCAAGGACCGATTGTGATACAAATGGGATATGCATGAGTGAGAGACTGGTATAGATAGGCATCCAGTCAATAAGGTAGTGATTGCAGTACATTGAAACATCCATTTGGATACTATGGATTGTGACCGGAATCTGAACTTTTCCTACCATGAGGAGAGCACACACTCAGGAATGTGAAAAGCAACCACCTGCTCAGGCATTGTTGTGGGAGTTGGAAGGGAGGAATGTGAGAACCAAACCAACTGAGATAAAGGAGGAATGTGAAAAAAAACAAGTTACTGCGCATGACAGCGCGTGATCAAGGTGAAACCTGATTCACTGCGCATGTCAGTGCGTGATCATTCCAATTAAGATTATAAAAAGTACTGACCTCCTCAGCGAGTGGGGACTTTCCAGACGATTCAAGTGGATGCACTTAATCTGTGATGCTGACCGAGGAAAACCCCTTCCCGCTGATCGAGGTCCCCCGATGTGAAGGGTGATGCTACAATAACTCGGTAATTATTATTGATGCTGAAATCTTTCATGTCATAACTGTCGTTTTTAAATCAATGAGACTATTCATGTGCTATGTAAAACAAAATGATTGCTTGCTAAAATAAAAGATTGTCAGTAATCTTTGCCTGGTTGGGATGCCAGTGAGCGCTACGTAAGTTAAGGTAAATAACCTAATTTGGGAGAAAATTTAGCAAGACACGTGCCTGCAGTCTCATCACATACACACACCCAAAGTATAAAAGATAGTGAAAATACATTTATTGAAATGTTTTAGGTATTTATTGAAATATATAGCCATGCAAATACATAAAAAAATTAAAAACATACCAGAAACCAACCAGCATAATACAATAGTTATAGGGAAACCCATTGCAGCCCACCCAAATAAGAATGGAATCTATCTTTATCCTAAAGTGTGTTACAATATCACCCTGCACTAAAATAAGTGTAAAAGGTAAACACATTAAATGCAACCAATACTATATGATAAATAACAGAAAGTTAAGTGCTAATTGAGGAGATAAGACACATGCAAGGATAGAAAGACCCTGCTGCCTGCGACAGTCATGCCAACATCAGCTGCTGGCACCTGATTGTCTGGTGTTGGGTATAGCTATTGTGGTGCTCGGAGCTACAATACATTTCAGCTGAAAGAGCACACAAGGATTTAACTGAAAACGGCACATGCATTAGTGGGCTCACTGACTCCATGACCCAAATGTGATCACCTCCATAACGGCTATCATTACACCTCTGCCTTCAAATAGTATGTGATAACAGTTCAACATTCAGGGCCTTGGTTCTCTCCATATTATGAAAAGCTTAATTCAACCAGCATTAATTAAGATCATAATTATACTCTTTGAATAAAATTTATTATAGTGTTGAAAAGCATACCTGATAGCCTTACTATTTTGGGCATAGAGTAAGCATAGAGTTAGTTGAGCATATTTAAAGGAGATGTCACTAGTTCTTATGTGGTTAAAATTGCAAATTACGGGGGTGTGGCTTGAGCTCTGCCCATGTGAGCAGCAAGAGCTTAGGGCTCCTGCATGGACCCACACAAAAGCAACTAAAAGCTTACTAGAGGAATTTTATTTTTGGCCATAACTCGTTGGATAACCTTCCTGAAACTGGACTGAGCATTTTGACATCTGGATCGCTCATTTTGGGTGAGGGAAGCCCATTTTATCAATATTTTACACTTTGTGACTGGGAAGGAGCAAAGAGGAGGCGGAGGGATCTCTTACTCACTTTATTATACCTTTGTCCTGGCCTGGGAGCCTGCTATAGGATCCTATATCTGAAGGACACTATTGAAATACCCCTGGATTGCTGAGAAATGCCCTGTGATTGATTTGGTGCCATTACTGCTGTTGGGAGGTGAGGCACACTGAAGATTTGCTGGAAGAAGCTGATGGTGCAGAGCGGGACATTGTGGAGCTTCTATCAGCCCTTTGAGGGAGGAGGTCCCGGCTGCTTTCTCTGCCCTGTACTGTTGCACTATTTTATTGGTGCTCCTGGTCTAACCATGTACTGTGAAGATGCCTGCACTGTTGATGCTGTCCCTGCTTGCCCTCTAAGAGCTGTGTAGCCTGAGTCAGGACACAGAGGTGAGACACCTTGAAGATGCTGCCTGCCTACTCCAGCAATCTGAAGCGTGTCTGGAGGAGCTTCCTTCAACTGCCGGAGGAAAATAGTTCCGGCCTGCCCTGTGCCTGGCTCACAGCCAGGTTGCAAGTGCTGCCTGGGCAGAAGAGGGGAATCCCCAGTGACATAATTCCATCTCCTGCTCTGCTAGTTGGCTGTGGGAGAGCAACATAAGCTGCCTGAGTGATTGACACTGCTTCTATTTGCTGTGCTGTGTTGTGCAGTGCATGAGAATTCTTCTTGTGCTATCCTGCCTGGGAGGAAGGACTGAAAGACTTTCCCTGCATACTGTATCCTGGGAGAAGTATCTGGAAATAATTGTCCCCTGCTTCACAACTTACCATTGAATTTAGATTCCCAGACGTGTCAATCTGTCAAATAGATGTTCCTGTTGAACCTGTTTTTTGAGGCTTGCTTTATAATTCTAGCATACTTTCTTTTACAAAACCTGCTGAATTGGTAGGTGGAGATCTATCTTTCTCCTGTTGCCTTCACAATTAATGCAGCAAGTCCAATAGCTTATTTGCTGGGCTACAACAGACTGATTTATTACTTGCTAAGTGGACAATTCTTTTCACAGGTGTAAGATTGCTGTAACCATAGACAGGTTGTGCAGTTTGCCATTTATATTAATCTATATATCTTCTCCTTTTCATAGGCATTGTTACATTTTGCTTACTCGTAGATTTTATTCACCTGTATCCATTACATTTTACTAAACATAAATCATGTCTTCTCATAATTCAAAATCATGGGGGGATGTAACTAACTTAGTTAGCCCATTTAAGTCGAGGTCCCCTTTAAAGAAGGACCACCAACACAAACGTGACACTGCTAAAAAATCCCTTTCCACAACCTATGGCATAGTTGTGAAAGGGGGAGCCATCTCCAAAGTTGCTCTGCCCTCCTCTCAGTCAGCTAGCAGTACCAGGAGAGGAACCTCAAGCATAGCCTCTGGGGAAACCCCCAATGTGATTGAAGAAATGGACACCTCAAAGTCAACTAAGAGGGGGGGCCCAGATAGTCAAGCTGATAAGATCCATTTGACTGCAGAGGACTCGGACTGTTCATCTGACTACTATTCTCGAAATGACAGTCCGGGAAGGCAAAAAGCTAAGAGAATACACAGAGTATCCTCTTCCAACTGTAATTCCGCCCCTTATGATAAATTTTGAGGAGTTTATGGGCTCCTCCAAACAAACTACGGAGGGTTTTATGGCAAATCTCTTCAAAGCCTTTAATGACTCTCTGAGACTAGGCTTTGAAGCACAGAACAAAACTTTGCAAGAAGCATGCAATGCCATGAATAAGAGATTTGAAAAAATAGAGGAAAGGATGGAGGTAATGGAGATGGATTCAAATTTTCTCTCCAAGCAAAATTCGTTGCTTCAGGCAGAAATTATTACTTTAAAATCAAAGCTGGCAGATTTGGAGGACCGCAGTAGGCAGAACAACTTGAAGATTAGGGGAATTCCAGAAAGTGTATCTCAGAGTGAACTTTCAGGATATGCATGAAATATGTTCAAGAAGGCCATTCCATCACTTTCAGATCTAGATCTTACCATTGATCGGATATATCGTCTTCCTCGCTCTAAGGGTTTACCTCAGGATAAACCTAGAGACGCTATCATGCGCATCCACTTTTTTGAAACCAAAGAGAAAATAGTGCAAACCATTAGAGAGGAGGGTTCCTTCCCAGAACCTTAC
This sequence comes from Dendrobates tinctorius, assembly GCF_039654945.1. Lineage (NCBI taxonomy): Eukaryota > Metazoa > Chordata > Amphibia > Anura > Dendrobatidae > Dendrobates > Dendrobates tinctorius. Next base: position 89,692,302 of record NW_027361728.1, on the reverse strand, counting down.
AGAGAAATCAAGATCTTCTCTGACTTCTCAAGGGAGACGATGGAAGCTAGGAGATCCTTTAGGGATATCACTGCTAAATTAAGAGATCTTAGAGTGCCTTATCGGTGGGGTTTCCCAACAAAATTGTTAATATGGTACAATAACAAAAACCATGTAATTAATACGGTTCAGGATGGTTCCAGGTTTTTAAAATTCCTTTTAAATGAACCAGAGTTCAGAGACAGAGACTAAATATCTATTCTCTATCAACGTATGTTTGCTTACATACACTAGTGGGATCCATGGAGGACCTCTGCCACAACTTGTACCTTTTACACCCACAAATAGGTGAGACCCCAACTGTAGGGAGTCTCCCAGGGGGGCTCTTATAGTCCCTTTTGATAGGTTTTGAGCCTTGTCTGGCCAACTATTCTTTTTTTTTTTTTTTTTTTTGGGTTTACATTTTCTACCAGTTATTTTTTCATTACTGTATTTAATGAAGATTTTATCATACAACGTTAGAGGCCTTAATAGCCCCAATAAAAGATATACCTTATTGAGAGAAATTACCCATACACATGCTTATTTAGTTTGTTTGCAGGAGGTCAGGCTGGCGAAGGACAACCACCCGATTTTTAAACATAAAACCGTTCCTCATATTTAAAGCGCTTTCTCCATCAAAGAAAGCAGGAGTGATTACAATGATCAGTAGCACTTTCCCATTTCATTTTGTTGACGAGGTAGTGGACCCATTGGGAAGACTTCACGTTCTCATCTGCACTTTAAATAACACGTCTTGCACAGTGGTGAACATCTACGCTCCACACAAAAATCAAGTCTCCTTTTTGAATAAGCTCCTCAAAATAGTTGACAGGGTTAAGTCGGGAGATGTGATTTTTTGGGGGGACTTTTACATTGTTCCCGACAGTGAATTAGATTCATCTTCCAAGGTTCGCCACAGAGCTCCTGTGCTGAAAAATTGGTTAAAACAGAATGAACTGTTTGACATTTTCAGATGTTTAAAAACTTCCTCCAGAGAATACTCGCACTACTCAGACGTTCACGGCACAGCCTCTCGTATTGACCTAATTCTTTCGAATGTTTTCACATTGAGTAAATTCCAAAGTTTTACATTTCTAAGAAAGACACTGTCAGACCACTCACCGGTTCTGGCAGAGTTTTCATTAGGCCCTATCTCTGAAAATACATATCTTTGGAAATGCAACCCAACTTTGTTTAAAATACCGGACTATAGGCAGGAGATTGAGAATTTGATAAATAATTATTTTAGGGAAAACACTTCTCCTGAGATAGACGCATTTACACTGTGAAATGCGCATAAAGCAGTTGTTAGGGGTGGCCTTATACAGATTGCTTCCAGGCACAAGAAAAAGAATAGAGAAAATATCTTGAATCTACAGGCTCAAATTTATAATAAGGAGGAACAGCAGTACAGACTACCAACTCCATCTTCTGCGATTCATGTGGAAATTATGAGACTCAGACAAAGACTGACTTCAGAAATTTTTCTTGAATACAATTCTATCATTAGGGCTTCCAAATTTAAGTCTTATACATCTATTAATAAACCATCAAGATATATGATGACCACACTTAAAAAGGAGAGAATCAACAGGAGAATCAATAAAATTATTACACCTGCAGGCAAAACTCTTGTACACCCTAAGGACATAGTTGGTTCCTTTGCAGAATTTTTCCGGAATCTATATAACCTTAAAGAAGACCCTAATACTCCTAATGTTGATTCAGGCTCTATCAATGCAATGTTATCTAACATTAATCTCCCTAAAATTACCTCCGCAGATTTAGATTTTATTAATGGCTCTTTTGGCGAGAAGGAGATAGTCGACACCATACGTAAACTCAAAATTCAAAAATCCCCAGGCGCTGATGGTTTTTCCAATGAATACTTTAGGTCATTTGAGAAAATTCTTTCTCCTCACTTGGTTTCGGTCTTTGGTGCTGCTTCATCTCGCGGCTCGTTCCCAAAAGAAATGTTGAAAGTGACTATAATTATGATCCCAAAAGGGGGGGAGACCCCGAGAGGATTCAGAGCTATAGGCCAATATCGTTGATTAACAGTGACATAAAAATTTATTCCAAAATTTTAGCAGATCGACTAAAAGGTATTTTGCCATCTTTGCTTTTGGATGATCAGATCGGTTTTACGGAGGGGCGTCAGGCATCGGACGGAACAAGGAGAGTAATAAATCTAATGAACAAGATTGAGCTTTCTGGTTCACAAGCGGTTTTTCTGACACTGGACGCCGAAAAAGCTTTTGACAGGTTGAACTTGGCCTATCTCAAGGCTGCTCTTGAGAAATTCGGTTTCGATCAGAGATTCCTGTCTACAATATTTGCATTATATTCGGCCCCCAGTGCAAGAATATATGCTAACAACTCCTTATCAGAGAAATTCACCATCTCTAACGGAACAAGGCAGGGATGCCCACTGTCACCTCTCTTGTTCGTCCTTGCTATTGAGCCTTTGGCCAAGAGAATAAGATCTAACTCTGATATAAAGGGATTTGCCACCTCACTTTGAGAATATAAACTTGGACTGTTTGCAGATGACCTGTTTCTGACGCTATTCGATCCTAATAAATCTATGGCTGCATTGTCCTTGGAACTGGAGCTCTTTACTAAGGCCTCCTATTTCAAAATTAACAATCACAAATCTAAATATCTGACTTTTAATATTAGCAGCATGGAGATTGAGGAACTGAAGAAACAGTATGAGTTTACCTGGGAAGAAAGGGGGATAACATACTTGGGGATAATCATCTCAAACAGTATATCGTATTCTGTCAAAACCAACTTGAAAGATATTTTTGAGTCTATCTCTCTCGCTGTTTCCTTCTACGCTAAAATAGACCTGGAAGAATATTAACGGTTAAAATAACTTTTGCTGAAGGTTCTTTATGTTTTTAGGGCTCTTCCTTTGATTATCCCTTATAAATTCATTGGCAAGATTCAGAACCTGATTAATTCATTTATCTGGGGTGGAAAAAAAGCTAGAATCTCACTGGATTTGCTGTGCAAAAAAAAGAGCAATTGAGGTTCCGGCCTTCCAAATTTATTTGCATATTACCAAGTATTTCAGCGGAAAAAATCGGCCAGGCTGGCTTAACTTGTAAAACGAAGTGGGTAAGCAGGTTACAGCAAGAGAACATTTTTTCAAGTTTATGTTCCACAATCCAAGGATGATTCCCTCCCATCCAATCTTCCACTCTATTGTACATGCCTGGAGAGCACTTTCAAAACCCACAAAATCCTTTAATAAGAAAACGTAGTTCGGGAAATTCCCCTTACATCTTCTAGCGTTAGTTTACAATATTCCTTTGTCTGAGTCCTGGTTAAATTCAATCATCAAAAGAATTGGAAATCTCTTTGAGGGAGATGAATTTTTTAGTTTCAGTAGGATTAGGTCTCAATACAACTTGCCATCGTCTGAGTTCATACCATTTATTATCTTAAAGGAGAGTGTGCAGAAATTCATGCGCATTAAAACTATGAACCTGGAGATGTTGATCTCATTGCTAGACAACACAAACAACAAAACTGCCTGCAGTCTGAGAAATATATACAACTATTTTAATGGAGATGTGGTCAGCCCGAAAAACGTGTACATGAGGAGATGGGAGTCTGACTTGAATATAGTTATGGAGAATGAACAGTGGGACAGCGCTATTAGGTCCACTTACCGATCTGGTATCTCAATGGCGCTTCACGAGTCATATTTTAAGATCTTAACCAGGTGGTATCTCACTCCTATTAGATTGGCCTATATAAATAAGGAACATTCCCCTCTTTGTTGGAGAAACTGTGGACAACAAGGAAACTTGTTTCACTTATTTTGGGGTTGTACAAAGATCAAAGACCTCTGGAAGAAAGTGTCACTCCATATAAATTATTTTTTCCAAAACTTTGAAGCCACACCCCAAAGATTTTTACTATCTCTGGATTTGGAACTTGTTGACCCTTCAGTTAAATTTATCATTATTCATATCTTTTTAGTGGTCAAAAACGCAATAGCGTACTGGTGGAAGAAAACAGATCCCCCTCTTTTCTCAGAAATTCTAGATAAGGTTCACCAGCATAGTTCCCTAGAAAAGAGGTTTGCTCTGATTAATGATGGCATGACTAGATACACTGTGAAATGGAAAGTGTGGAATGCTAAATTTTGTAATACTTAGCTATTTTTATATTGATTTGAATTTGCTAGCTTGGCTTTGTCTGCAAAAACATTGTATGATGTCTTGTTATTCTATTTAATTGATTAGCTGTGTATTTGTAAGGTATTTTAAAATGGACTTGAGTTAGTTTTTATTCCATTCTCTTTCCGTTCCCATCCCTTTCCCTTAGTGTTAATTCCCTTCCTCTCCCTCCCTTTCAACCCTATATTATTACTAAAATTCAATAAAAATGTTTGAAAAGAGAATAGTAAAAAAAAAAAATTACAAATTACTTTAAAAACTAGCAACTTTTCAATTTATGTCCTATGTATTTCCTTTGTGTTCTCAACATCGAAGGGATTTTATATTGTACAGCTTGTTGCCTAAGTTACCAGCCACCGTGCAGTCTCAGAGGCGTCAATCGCCTGTGTAATTTGCTCAAACCACTAGAAGGCTCTATGCTTTAGGGTCCCGTTTCACATAGCAATGCTCCAGCGATCCCGACATCGATACGAGCTGGTAAGGATCGCTGGTGCGTCGCTACATGGTCGCTAGTAAGCTGTCAAACAGGCAGATCTATTCAACGATGCAGCAACGATACGGCAATCTGTATAACGACCTCGGCGGTCATTGGTATCTTGTCACACAGCAGCTATTCTGACGACTCATGCCTGCGTCCCTGAGTTCTGCATCGCCAACGAGGTCGCTCGTCAGCATCAAACACAGCGATGCATGCTGGCCAGCGGGATGCCAATGATCAAAAAATGGCCTGGGACATTCGAGTACGATCAGCGATATCCAGCGGGGGGGTCAGTCGCTGCTATGTGTCATACGTAGCGAGATCGCTGTTGCGTCACAAAATCTGTAAAGTTTCGGTGCTCTCGCTAATGATCTCGTTATGTGAGATGGGGACTTTAGAGTCTGCTTGCACCACTATGTATCTAGATTGATCACAGAATCTGATTAGCCTCAATGCCTGTGCTCTTCTTCCATGCAACTGAGATAAAGCTACCTCTGCTAGTGTGGCACCCCTGAGGGTGCGGTCACCACAGAGGTACTGCACCTCATCCAGAGGTGTGGTATCCCACCCTCAGGTAAGGAGGGAGCACCACCTAGGACTTCAACACTTGCACGCAACACACGCTAGTTCAGTCAGGGTATCTGGGTGTACCCTTTGGGAGGATGGCCTCATCCCAGACTGGCTAGGAAAGGGTGTTGGTAGGTGAGTGAGAAAGGTAGAGAAGAGGGAGGAGCTAAGGAGATGGGGTGACAAGGAGTGCAGCCAATCAGTGACAGAGGTGACAGTGAGTGGGCGGAGTTAAGCCTGAGGTAAAGGATCTTTCTGGAAGATCCAGTCAGTTGGTGACGGGACAGCAAAGGAGTAAGAGGAGTCAAAGCCATAGTGAAGGAAGAACTGAAAGGGAGTTTAGAGAGAACAGAAGGAGTTCTGAGGGGCACGGGAAGTGTGATAAGCCACCCGTGGGGCCAGTATCCCGGAAAGGAAGGACTAGGTCACAGTGAGTGTACCAGCCCCTGAGCCCAGTGGAGAAAAAGACAGACTTAGCTGGCAAGCCGGAGGCTGAGGTGACTGCAAGAACCTCAGCCACATTCACATCAATTCCTTGAAAAGGTTGCCAAGTAGAGGCTCCCGGTGCCTGACCCACATCGAACAGCAAGGTCCAAGGCTGCTGGCTTAGGGACACTGTTGTGAAGGTGCTAGGAGAGAGGATAGCAAAGACCACAGGGAGATGACCAGAAAGAGAAGGGAAACACAAAAGGAAGTCCTGGAATGGTGTTTCCCAAATTAACTGAGAGTTGGCTGGACCCCTTACTCGGAGGACACAGTGCTAAGCAGGACACCTGTGCGCACAGGTCAAGTGTGAGTAAAAGCCGTGAAACTGCACCTCACTGTGTCATTTGTGTCATTTGCGTCCCACTTGCTTAACATCGCACATAACATCACAGTCACCAACTCACCAGTTAACATCTTTGCTGCCCTGGGACACAGTTCTGCCCGTGGAGAGCTACACCATCTCTGCTGCTGCAGTACCTCTGTTCCAGAGGATCTGTAAAGCAGCGTCGACTACCCTAGCCAAATACTACAGGTGGCGTTATGATTTCCCCTTTTCCTATTATTAATCCTACTATCTTTCTCCCTCATTTGAACTTCCATCTACACTGGACACCCATGGCCACGGACTGGGTCACTACTACCACCGTGACACTTCCCCTTTAAAAGAGCCTGACCGGCTCTGTATCGAGTAACCCCTGGCCCTGCGGGGCGCTCCACTAGCAGCCTGAGAGAGAGCACCGTTTGAACCAGCAGCAATTTTCAGGAACGCACCACCTCTACAAAGTAAGGGGCTGAGCCCAGTATGTTCCTGAAGAAAATAAATTGCAACAACCCCTTCAAAAGCAATTCTTCTAAATAAAAGTACTCAGGTCTTTATAGTTGATCTTTCATATCAGTACTTTTAATATAACTCAGATATTTTTCGAACAGATGCTGGACAGTGACCTCAAATTGCTGCTACAGCAGTGCCCATATAAAGATTTTCACAAGCTTTTATTACACCTAAAACTGAAGCAATTTGAAATGAAATGAGCAAATATTCTGAAATTCGATTATAATTCCATTTGCCCAATTTAACCTGATATTTTATTCTGTGTGAATCATTTTGAGCAGTGTATGTAATAGTAGCTAAATGGGAATATACCAGACAGGCTGGATTTTTCTCATCATATGCATCAATGAGATGTGACTATGCACATATTGTGTGAATAGAATAAGCCATGGATTCTTTTAGCTCTTAAAAATTAGGAAGCAAAACATTTTTTTTATGTTCTTTCTGTTTATGGTATGGTTCCTTCCCAGCAGCAGTGGCAGATGGACAGTATGGACTGTAATAAAGTTTTGTTTTTTTATCCATGAAAAATATTTGTTTTGAAAGATATTTTTCTTAAAGAATTGTTACTGTGTAAGATACTGGGCTCATTTCAACAGCATAAGGACAATATAGACCATGCTGAATCAATGGCTTCTTTTACTTGCCTGAAAATTGTACTCCTTTTGGGAGCAGTTTCAGGCTTGTTATTTCCCTTAATTCTGTTCAGGGAATGGTTCCTTGCCAGCAACAAAAGGACAGCAAGGACTATGATGACATGACTTCTTTCAGTCTGTCAAAAATGTATCCCTATTTTGAGAAAGGAAATTCTGTGTAGGGTCAGATCCCCATTTTGTGTAGTAGAATGTGTCCATGAGTTGTTTGTGTGCTACCTTCAAGTATATGTTAGGGAACAACACTCATCCAATCTTCAGGACAAATATATTTAACACATTCAGAGAAGGAATAAATGTATCACCTCTTTTTACTTCAATTAAGGAATGTGCCCGTCAGACCTTGAGGGGACATCACAATCCAGGACCAGACCTCACAGAGGACAACACTTTCACACTCCTTATTTTTGATCTCCTCCAATATTTACTGGCATTACTGTCTCTCCCCATCCCATATTGATAGCTCTGCTTCATGTCACTTATGTCATCTATGGCATTATTCCTGTGTCCTGTTAGGTATAAATATGCAACTCTTCAGACTTTGTGTTATTCTGTGCCTGATGAAGAGACCTGAGTAGTCTGGAAAGCTTGCAATTTGTTACCATCTTTTCAGTTAGCCATTAAAAGGTATCAACCACTGAGGACTCTCAAAATTTTGATAGTATTTTCAGGTTCATTATCTTTATCATGTGCAGCTAGGCTTCCCAGAGGCAGCAGTACAAAATAGATAAGCAAGCAGTGGCATTATTGGTTTGGTGATAAATAGTTAGTCCCTACTGTCAGCAATGGAAGATGGAACCATTGGCCTCCACCAGAATTGTATGAAAATCTTCTCAAATCCAATACTGATTTATTTTCGTAAATTTAAATTTTTTAACACTCTTGTTGCTTTAGTGTGAGGACACCACCCACTGCACATCCTAATATTACACTGATAGCACACTCAACAACTTCCTACCACTGATCCAATCTACCAACCCAGAATTCCATGGGGTTAATGCGCATGTCAGAGAAAGGACCATATATGGCTGAACCTGGTTACTCTGTAAGTGTGTCTCCTTTTATTAGAAAAGTGCAGTGGCTCTAAAAACTGGTCAATCATGTTCATCAAACTGTATTGGCAGCTGCTGGTGCTGCTGCTCTGGCTACTTGTTGTAATAGTGGTGATGATAGAGGTAGTGGAGGGTTGAGAATGATGTGAAACAGCTGTAGGATATGTGCTGTGCATTTGAATTCCCTGTCATATTTATGTGCCTCAAATAAAATAAGATTTATACACCTTCAATTGCTGAATGCTGCAATTGAATTCCTATGAAGACTGTTGTGAGTTCATTTTCCCCTTCGTCACTGAGGTCTGGTGAACTCCCTATTCTGGTGAGGGAAGGTGGTGAGCCTGATTATCAGGCACCTGAGCCTAATGAAGATGACTGGCTGAGTGGAGTCACGGACTGGATAAAAGGCTGCCGACGCCCTTCTGCCCTGCGGGTGATTTCTCTGTGGACTTCTAGGACACCAGTCTGATTCCTGCTCCTCTAAAGCTAAGTTTTCTGCTTTGCCTTTTTGCATTTGTGTTTTGTTTTTGTTTGCCTTGCTTTTCTGGTTTCTGCATTCCCTGCTGGGTGAGCTGAATCTCCTTTTGCTGGTTGCTCTGTCTTCAGAATATTTCTGAGTACTGACATAGTCTTTTTGAAGCCTAGCGTCTTCAGGGCCTTTTTCACTGTCAGTCTGTTGGCTCTTATTTTCATAGGGTTTTTCACGGATTGCAGACAGCAGCCTTCCTGTCCTTTCCTATCTAGTTAGCTTGGGCCCCGTCTTTGCTCAGTCTATCTTTCTGTCTGTGTTAGTGTTCTTTCTTCTTGCTTCACCGTCATTATATGTTGGGGGCTGCCTTTTGCTTTGGGGTCTGCTCTGGGGCAGTTTAGATTTCCCTTTCTGTCTTTAGGCTATATAGTCCTCCGGCTGTGATCGAGGGGTCTAGGGCATCGTAGGAACCCCCCACGGCTACTGCTAGTTGTGTTGATAGGTTCAGGGGTCTGCAATCCGATAGCTGCCAACTTCTCTGGTTTTCTGGACTTAGCTAGCATTTCTGTGACTCATTCATAACAGAAGACATTATTTCTGTAGGGCGCATCGAGTGAGGCTACTTGTAATCAACTTGGCAAAAGCTGCATCATATTCACTACAAAGCTTATCCTGATAATACGCCAATTTTTCCTGCATTTTTAAAGAAGTAAAAAAATGGCAGTATTTTACTTTCGTATAATGAGTATCTACAAGCATGGCTATCCAATAATTGTCTATTTCCTCACTCCGCGACGGTTCTTCATTATTGTTATCATCAGCCTAGTATCACTTTATTGGCTTAAGTGTGTATGTGTGTCTGGGGATACTTAGTATACTCCTCCAAATCCACCTGATAATTCTCCTACCTAAGTCTTCCTAGTTCTTGATCCTCCACATTATATTGTTCTTTCAGGCCTGCAACAGCCCCAAGCAAGCAAAATGTAGAGCTTGATGTTCTTCCTCCATCTTTTGTTTCATCATTGTGAGTGTGTGCTCGAAAATAAATATTCTAGAATTAATTTCCTTGAAGCAAAAATTGGTGGTGTTTAGAAAGGGTCTGAGTGGGTGACACGTGTCCCTAATCATCTGCCAATGCCTGATTTCAATATGCTTCAAATTTCGTGTGATCTGTTGCATAGTATAATCATAGACTGTTTTCTGTTGATCATATAGATATTCCAGAATATGCAGTATGAGGAAAACCACTGTGTTGGTTCATTTCAAATCAATAGGTGCAAGAGAGGACCATTCTGCAAAGCTAGGAGTGCACTCTTCCCATGTAGAAACAAAAGAAATGCTCATGCTTCTGGCCATGGGCACCATTTTCTTCAAATATCTAAATTTTTGCAGGATTAGTAATGAGAATATTAAAGTCTTCAGTGATGAATTCTTCTCTATTCACAGCTCTACATAGAAAGAGGAAGTCTCTTTTTCCTGCAAAAATCATTCCCCCTTCATCTTCTGACCCAGCTCCTATTTCATCCTCCTGCCAGGATCTTTTGCCATGACATATAACTCATACAGGGAAAATTAACCTCCTGTTTCTACATAGAGCTTAGAATAATTCAGTTAGTCAATTTTTCATTACATGACATCATAAACCTAATGGAAAATGGAATTTTCTGGGTAAAATGGGAAAATAAGCAATTGTAAGTACACAGTGCTATATAATATGAGGATTGCAATAGGTTAAGAGGATAAAATTTTTGATGGGAGGAGTGCTTCTTTAATAGCTTGTTTAGACAGGCTGACCACACAGTGCCAATACTTTTGTCCACCCTCTTTTTTATGTTTGGTGTGGAATTATATCCAATTTGGCTTTAGGACAATTCTTTTTGTGTTTTTTCATTTAAGACAAATTAAATGAAGATAATAATACCAAAGAATTTGTGTTTGCAATCATTTTCAGGAAGAAACTGAGTATTAATTGACAGAATTGCAGGGGTGTCAATACTTTTGGCCACAACTGTATATAATTAAATGCCCATGTGATAAACTTTATGTGGGTCGTACAAAACGCCCACTTAAAACGAGAATATGTCAGCACAATAGAAATATCAAAAATAAATTTATGGGCCATCCACTCTCTAAACACTTTATAGGACACCATAAGAGTGAGATTGGCTGTATAGAAATTTCAGGATTTGTAATTGTAACACCACCTTGGAGGAAGGGTAATTATATAGCCCTAATGTCCCGTGTGGAGAGAAAGTTTTCACAATGGACACTTTGATTCCTAAAGGTCTCAACAGCGAGTTGGAACTGTTTGGCTTCTATTAAGGTCAGCTGGCCATGAGCAGATGTATAAAAGGACCCTCCAGCCAGAAAGGACCATCCCTGACGAAGGAAACTGTGATTTTCAGAAACGCGTAGGATGCTTCTGGGTCCTTTCTGCTATCCGTATCCACTCTCAGCCAGCAGTCAGCTCTGGTCATGTGGAGTCACGTGATCTCACACGTCACGCCAGGTCCTGCTCCTACCATCACATGTAGCGAGGATGCAATGTCCGACTGCGGCCACCGGGATTCTCCTACTGACAGATGCGCACACCGTCGCCTTGAACGCAAAGGAGAGCCGACTATCCTCTCTTCTACGATCATCCTGCGCAGGTAACCAACTGTAACACGCTGTCATGGTATGCCTAGGTTACTTTAGGCAAAAACCCCGGGACCCCTGCGATGTCCCTCAGACTAGGAGAACCCTGTCTGTCCCTCTACCCAGGGTTTACACTGAAGGTGTGCCTGCCTGAGCCTCCACCATGTCCCTGTCTCCTGTCCAGCCCTAAGCTGAACCCACCACCCTCCACCCAGTGAGGGGACCAGACACCAGACCCCACAAATAAGTATGGACAGGGGTAAAAGAAACACCACACAGTTAATACACAAGGGAATACAATAATGTGCAAGGGCAACCAAATATATATAACAGATTGGAGAAAGAACCACTGAGGGATATACTGCACCAGATATCAGACGCTCCAACACCACCACTGCTGAACGGTATTGCTAGCACTCGGCTAAAGCTATAGTCGGCGACGCCCATAGTCAGGACAAACTATTTAAAGACCAAGGGCGTGGCCCAGCCCTCAGCCAGCATGACAACCTGGTTAACCCTATCCTGACTGGAACAGAATACCCAACAGGGTATTACCGCTGTCTGCCGGACACCCTGGTGTGAACAGTGTCCGACATGACAGTACCCCGCCTTCTATGAGGGACCTCCGGAACCTCACCATGTCGAGGACCTGGCTTGTCCGGATGGCGACGATGGAACATAGTAACCAGTCGATCAGCATGAATGTCAGAGGCCGGCACCCATGTCCTCTCCTCAGGACCATAGCCACGCCAGTGGACCAGGTACTGTAGAGTGCGACGCACAACCCTAGAGTCCACCACTTTGGACACCTCAAATTCCAACGCGCCATCCACCAAGACGGGAGGTGGTGGCCCGGGGGAACCATCCACCAAACCCACGACCTTCTTTAGCAATGCTTTGTGAAATACATTATGAATCTTATACACAGCCGGCAACTCCAAACGAAATGCCACGGGGTTGATCACTGCGGAGATTCTAAATGGGCCAATGAACCTGGGACCCAACTTAAGTGACGGTATCTTGAGCTTAATGTTCCTAGTAGATAACCACACCCAATCACCCACACACAGGTCCGGACCTGGCACACGTCTGCAGTCAGCCACCCGTTTGTACCTGGAACCCACCTTCAACAAGCGCTGCTTGACTCTCCTCCAAACAGACGACAATTGAGCTCCCAACTGGTCCTCCTCAGGGACGCCAACTGAGCACCCCTGACGCAAGGTGCAAAATTGAGGATGTTGACCATACACACAAAAAAAAGGAGATTCCCCAGACGATTCCTGGCAATGGTTGTTTATTGCGAATTCTGCCAGAGGAAGAAACGCTGACCACTCTTCCTGATTGTCGGAAATAAAGCAGCGCAAGTATTGCTCCAGGTTTTGGTTCATCCGCTCAGTCTGTCCATTCGACTGAGGGTGGAAAGCCGATGAATGAGATAATTTGATTCCAAGGCGAGAACAAAAAGCTCTCCAAAACTTTGCCACAAACTGCGTACCTCGATCAGACACAATGTCAGACGGGACACCATGAAGTCTGACCACCTCGCGAATAAATATCTGAGCAAGAGTCTTAGCATTGGGCAAAGAAGGTAAAGCAACGAAATGTGACATTTTGGAGAACCTATCAACAATTACCAAAATGACCGAGTTCCCTGCCGAGGCGGGCAAGTCAGTAATAAAATCCATGGAAATCTCAGTCCATGGCTTACTGGGCACCCCGAGAGGCTGCAAGCTACCAGCGGGACGGGAACGAGGAGTCTTGGCCCGTGCGCACGTGGTACAGGCAGCCACATATGAGGCCACATCCTGCCGGATTTTAGGCCACCAAAAACGATGCTATACCAGTTCCAGAGTGCTCTTAACCCCTGGATGACCTGCCAGTACCGTGTCGTGATGTTCGCCCAACACTCTAGAGCATAGATGTAGCGGCACAAAAGATTTATTAGCAGGCAACCCCGGCGGTACCACCTCCTGAACCTCCGCAATCTCTGCCTCAATCTCTGTCGTGATGGCAGATACCACCACACCCTTTTGGAGAATAGGCACCGGCTCTTCACATAACTCTCCACCATGACAGCTACATAAGCCTAAAGCAGGAAAAGAGGAAAACTAACTGCCCCAGAGCAGACCCCAAAGGAAAGACAGCCCCCCACATGTATTTTTTTTTCTCTCACTTTATTATTTGGGCCGACTATAATGTCATGGTATGCCTAGGTTACTTTAGGCAAAAACCCCGGGACCCCTGCGATGTCCCTCAGACTAGGGGAACCCTGTCTGTCCCTCTACCCAGGGTTTACACTGAAGGTGTGCCTGCCTGAGCCTCCACCCTGTCCCTGTCTCCTGTCCAGCACTAAGCTGAACCCACCTCCCTCCACCCAGTGAGGGGACCAGACACCAGACCCCACAAATACGTATGGACAGGGGTAAAAGAAACACCACACAGTTAATACACAAGGGAATACAATAATGTGCAAGGGCAACCAAATATATATATAACAGATTGGAGAAAGAACCACTGAGGGATATACTGCACCAGATATCAGACGCTCCAACACCACCACTGCTGACCGGTATTGCTAGCACTCGGCTAAAGCTATAGTCGGCGACGCCCATAGTCAGGACGAACTATTTAAAGACCAAGGGCGTGGCCCAGCCCTCAGCCAGCATGACAACCTGGTTAACCCTATCCCGACTGGAACAGAATACCCAACAGGGTATTACCGCTGTCTGCCGGACACCCTGGTGTGAACAGTGTCCGACATGACACACGCATGCCCCTGAACAGGCCATCTATGTTGCTAAGTAGGAACTGCCACCGTCCAGGGCAGCTTTCCTCAGACTTTAGGAGTGACTCTTATCCCATCATTCAACCCTGAGATTCTCTAACCTGTCAGTATACAGGATCAAGGACTATTAAGGACTATATTTGCTGCAGTGGTGTTCTGTTTATGCATCATTTCTCTATCGTCTGCCACCGAAACACTAACCTACCATTGCTTACAGGTATTCTGCAGACAAGCTGTCCGCACAATATCTGAACGAATTATGGTACTAATTAACCCATTCTTTTCCTGACTGCTTCCTTTTAGGTGCTGCCTTATAACCACCCTTATATTTAGCCTTTTTTACTATCCTAAGCTGGGCTAAGTGCAATTATCACAGTGGGCATAGTGCAATTCTATTTTCCTTTGTTTATATACATATTTGTATTCTCATCATCTATGGTCTAATAATAATATTTTTCAATATATTGGCATCTTTCATTGAGAGGTTAAATGTGCGCAAATCTCATTTTATCTTTTAATCTTATAACTTTTACCTTTAACGTGTTTGTCTATAATTTTCTTTCTAATCTCCTGAGACAACTCTATCCTTCGCGTCCTCATGTTGAGTGTGGTACCCACCATGTCACCAAACAGCACAGTGAGTATCTGTACCCCTATATACAGGCCCACTCCCTGATTTCAAGATTGTAGACACCTATGATGCTAATAAGTGGACACACCTTGATTTAACATGGCCCTTTTGTCACATTATTTTCTGCGGTACCATTAATTCTGTCCAGGCCTAGTTCAAGAATTTTATTTTTTTCTGAGGAAGCACGGTTGAAAAGCAATGTCTGACTTTCATTTGTTCATTTTCATAGTTTTTTTTATTTATTATTACTTTTGTCAGATTCAAATTATTTCTGTGACCATTGTGGGCTTTTCTGACATTAAATGAGGGGTACCAGCAATTTTGAAGACGTGTGTATGTAACATGGACCCGGTTACACTGCAACACCTCTAACACAGGTCCGAAACAGAGGGTAAGATCCTCTTTAGCATGGTGGGACAACGGTAGTATGTAGATAGAATCTTATAGTCATTCTCCTGAGTATGACAAGTAATAGATAGTTTGTGGGAGAGTTTAAATACTTTTTACCAGTCTTTCTTTGAAATTTGACTACCCAATTCCTTCTCCCAAGCCCCAGTAAAGGGTAGAGTGTCTTTGCAGGTGTCACTTTGTATTGATTTGTATGTACAAAATAAAAGTTTAGTACAAGGAATTGCTTGAGTGATTAAGGTTTCAAACGTAGTGAGTTCATCCTTTATACATTTTACATTTTAATTGCTTCATTTTGCATGTAGGAAGGAATAGGAATAATTGTGAATTAATTTCTCATATTTTAAACACACACACAATGTTATAAAATATTTTCATGCTTTCCTGTCCATGTTTTCATGTCTGATTAGTATTTTTCTAAAGTCCTTTCTAAGGATTTCAAGCTTTTGTGGGGATTAAAAGCTTCCCATAGTGTACACAGTGCATTAATATGTTTTTCATTTGTATTCATTTTGCCAGTCTGGTGACCCAAATGTAATCAAAATCCTCCAGGGCACTAAAGAAATATAAAAACTTCAAATGCCAAGAAGCGAGAAAACCGAAAAAGTTACTCATGTGTGAAACCGTATAACTCAAATCATTTCTCTACAAATGTCCTTCATTCAGGGTTATTCTGGAATCTAAAGGTCAGGCGTCTCTGAAACTGGACACAGAAAAGAATGAGGAATATGTAGTGTGGATTAACCTTTTACAGGTCTATGCTTCTTGGGAACAATAATGACATGACTTTAGATGTAAATTCAATAAGTCCATGAGCAGCAGAAATTTAAAATGTGGAAATGGTCTTAATCGAAGCTACAAATTTGCATGTCAATTGCAGATTATGCTGTTGATTTCACTTTTTACTTTGCAACTAAGAAAATCTTTAGTAAATCAGGAAAACAAATTGAGACAGATGTCATATCATAATGAGAAAGTATTGTAATCACTATCCTCAAGCTGGATTTATACTGCCTGATTACCGTGAAAAAGCATTCCTTGAAAAGATTGTTTCCTGACAATTGGGAAGTGCAACCAAAATGCTAACCAAACATCAAACAAGCAATCTCCAGAGCCTCTCACCTAGCCAAATCAGTTCTCATACTTTGCACTGACGAGGGCCAATAGCCCGAAACACCGTGTCTGCAAATTGAGATTCTGATTTGGCTTTTATCCTAAGTCATATTACAAGACTTGTTAAAGGGATGATTGTGACTTGTAGGATCACTACTACCAACAGGTGGCACTATAGAGTTCAAGTCCTCTTCCATCTGAAGAGGCAATTTGCATATCTTTTTTAGGTGAAATGATTATTAAGCAGGCTTACAAATTATCACTCTCGGCAGCACATTGTCTTGTAAACAGAAAATGTGCTGTCGAGATCAATAGCAGCCTATGCTCTCAGAACAATCTGTTGTTGATTGCTTTGTGCCTTTGGTAAAGGGGGTCTGCCTGTTTAATCACAATATCTGCCGCTCAGCAAACAAGTAGCTGAACAGTGGATGTTTAATGCTGCACGTCAGGTGCTGTAAAATCGCCGTCACTGATAATTTGATGTGCAACAGTTATGAGAAAATCGAACTTTGTCTATCATCAATCCTAGAAGACTTTCTTCTAAAAAGTAGTTAAATTATTCATTTGTTGCAATGAAAATTCTTTACTCATAAATTCAATTACCGTAAGTTTTCTGTATAGCAGTCTTGATAAATTAATTCGTTTGAGCTTTTATTTACACATTATGAAAATATTATGCTGCATGGCTTATTCAGGGTACAGTAACATGTAACATGATAATTGATACTGTGAGGCTTGTATAATTAAATCAAATTATTTAGCAGGGAAACATTAGAAAGAAAATAAATACAATTACCAGTTCTATAAGGAAAAATTATAATTTTTATAAGTCTATAAGTATAGAATTAAACCCCAAAAACAGTCATTATCCTGTAACAAAATGTTTCTTTGTTTGTCATCTGTCTTTGAGTAATGTTAAAACCTTTATACATATTACACTAATACTGGCTCAGCCAGCAGTCAAATGTACATGGAGACTCCCAACTATCCCTCAACAGATGATGGCGGGGGGAGATTAGCTGTCACGATTCTGTTGTTGAATGGCCCAGGACCAGGTACTCCTTCCCTGTCCCTAATCCTAGGGGCGAACTAGCTCGCCCTGTCCCCTGGATAACTTCTGATGATGAAGACGCTGGGGCCATGTACCTTAACTTAGCTCCTGAATCCACACACAGTCTATACCCTTACCCCACCCACCCAGGGAAGAGGAGAGTAGTAGTGTACTGTAATATACCAACTAAACTAACAAGGTAATAGGAATAGGGATAACAAAAACTATCAGTCATACAAAAATACTCACACAAACAACAGATGAATGCAATAGGGAGTCAAGGATGGGGTTTAACCACAGTAGGAGAGGAGAAATCAGACACTGTGGTCCTCTTGCTCCTCTCTGTAACAGTAAACCCATGACAGTAATTGTATATACTGTATTGTTTTGATTCCATTTTTTATCATCTTTGAAAATTTTATATGAAGGTTGCCTACCTCTATGGGATAAATATACAAAATTTGTTAGCTCTGTTCCTCTTGCTCTGTAAACCGCACCCCTGAAGTCATACATGTAGATGGTTTCCATTCGGCTTTTTTAAATGTTTTGGCGGTGGCAGCTAGTGGTTCCTTTTTATTATTGTGAAGTTGGCATTGACCGTACTAGGGTGTTTACATATATATATATATATATATATACAGTATATATATATATATATATCTAATATATAAAGCTCAAAGTGTGTATGTATGTATGTATGTGTGTATGTGTGTGTGTATGTCCGGGATAGGCATCCGCACCGTCGCAGCTACAGCCACAAAATTTGGCACAGTCACACGTCTGGACCCCGAGAGCGTCCTAAGCTATGTTGTGAGGCAAAATTTTAATCCCGCGCGTTCAAATTCACCAAACAATTTTGCCCCTGTCTACATAATGGGGAAAAAGTGTGTGCGCGTCCAGCCCCGCCCATCATTATGATGTCATAATGCCCCGATCTACATAATGGGGAAACAGTGTGTGCGTATCAAGCCCCGCCCCTCATTATGATGTCACAATGGTTGCCATGGTGACGCTGATGTCATCAAGCCCCGCCGCTCATTATGATGTCATAATGGTTGACTATGGGATGGAGGATGTGTGATGGGTATATGGGCACTGGACTGTGGGATGGAGGATATGTATGACGGGTATATGGGCAAGGGCCTATGGGATGGTGGACATGTATGACGGGTATATGGGCACGGGACTATGGGATGGCGGATTTGTATGATGGGTATATGGGCATGGGTCTATGGGATAGAGGATATGTATGATGGGTATATGGGCATGGGACTATGAGATGAAGGATGTGTGATGGGTATATGGACACTCGACTATGTAATGGCGAATATGTATGATGGGTATATGGGCATGGGATTATGGGATGGAGGATATGTATCATGGGTATATGGGCATGGACCAATGGGACGGTGGATATGTATGATGGGTATATGGGCACAGGACTATGGAATTGAGGATAATTATAATTTGTTATAACTAACCACAGTTAGTTACTATGCCCGGGCAGCGCCGGGCTCTTCAGCTAGTATATATATATGTATATATATATACACCGTGTGCAGAATTATTAGGCAAGTTGTATTTGAGAGGATTCTTTTTATTATTGAATAGCAACTATGTTCTCAATCAACCCAAAAGACTCATAGATATCAAAGCTTAATATTTTTGGAAGTTGGAGTTGTTTTTTTTTAGATTTGGCTATCTTAGGAGGATATTTGTTTGTGCAGGTAACTATTACTGTGCAGAATTATTAGGCAACTTAATAAAAACCAAATATATACCCATCTCACTTGTTTATTTTCACCAGGTAAACCATTATAACAACACAAAATGTAGAAATAAACATTTCTGACATTCAAAAACAAAACAAAAAAAAATCAGTGACCAATATAGCCACCTTTCTATGCGATGACACTCAAAAGCCTTCCATCCATAGATTCTGTCAGTTGCTTGATCTGTTTACAATCAACATTGCGTGCCGCAGCCACCACAGCCTCCCAGACACTGTTCAGAGAGGTGTACTGTTTTCCCTCCCTGTAGATCTCACATTTTATGAGGGACCACAGGTCCTCCATGGGGTTCAGATCAGGTGAACAAGGGGACCATGTCATTATTTTTTCTTCTTTGAGACCTTTACTGGCCAGCCATGCTGTGGAGTATTTGGATGCATGTGATGGAGCATTGTCCTGCATGAAAATCATGTTTTTCTTGAACGATACCGACTTCTTCCTGTACCACTGCTTGAAGAATGTGTATTCCAGAAATGGCCAGTAGGTCAGGGAGTTGAGCTTCACTCCATCCTCAACCCAAAAAGGTCCCACAAGTTCATATTTGATGATACCAACCCATTCCAGTACCCCACCTCCACCTTGCTGGCATCTGAGTCGGCGTGGAGCTCTCTGCCCTTTACTGATCCAGCCTCGGGCTCATCCATCTGGCCAATCAAGAGTCGCTCTCATTTCATCAGTCCATAAAACCTTAGAAAAATCAGTCTTAAGATATTTCTTGGCCCAGTCTTGACGTTTTATCTTATGTTTCTTGTTGAAAGGTGGTCGTTTTTCAGTCTTCCTTACCTTGGCCATGTCCCTGAGTATGGCACACCTTGAGCTTTTTGATACTCCAGTAACGTTGCAGCTCTGAAATATGGCAAAACTGGTGGCAAATGGCATCTTGGCAGCTTCACGCTTGATTTTCCTCAATTCATGGGCAGTTATTTTGCGCCTTTTTTATCAAAATGCTTCTTGTGACCCTGTTGGATAGAAACGCTTGATTGTTCAGTGATCACGCTTCAAAAGTTTGGCAATTTCAAGACTGCTGCATCCCTCTGCAAGACATCTCACAATTTTTGACTTTTCAGAGTCTGTCAAATCTCTCTTCTGACCTATTTTGCCAAAGGAAAGGAAGTTGCCTAATAATTAAGCACACCTTATATAAGGTTTTGATGTAATTAGACCACACCCTCCTCATTACAGAGATGCAAATCACCTGATTTACATAATTGGCAGTTGGCTTTCAAGCCTTTACAGCTTGGAGTAGGACAACATGTATAAAAAGGATGATGTGATCAAAACACTCATTTGCCTAATAATTCTGCATCCAATGTATATATACTGGAATCGGAGGTCTACACTGACGAATAAAGGGTAACAATATTTTGAATTTTTTACTTTCAGGCTCCATATCTCACCATCCACTACAGTTTATAATGTGAGACTACCATCATTTTATACACAATTATCTTGGCTATCTAAAACATAAATTTGACTTGCAACTTATATCCATATGATTAATTATGCAAATTCTTGTCATGTCAATGCATTGTTACGGTTTTGCTCCTAAAATCTAAATGTTAATTTTTATTATTTTGTTAGAATTTTGTAAATCTACCTTTCCACATTGATTTAATTTTTCTGGGCATGCTCTCAATCATACTCAAGCATCTCTCGATCGAAATCCAATCCGAGATCTCTTCTACACTTTCCCAAAGCTGATGCATACTGATCTTGAGTATCTTGATGCATACACGAGTATCAATACAGCTTTTTCTTCAACTCTACCAAAAAGTGTTTCATTGGGTTGAGGTCTGGGGACTTTGGGGACCAATCCAACATCTATACTTCATTATCATTTAACTATTTGTTTGTCAATTTTGACACATGCTTCTGGTCTTTGTTCTGCTGGAAAACTATGTCGTCCTTTTAATACCCATAGTACGCATGTGTCCTAAGTAACTTGTGTTGTAGGATACTCACATGTAGCTTGTTAAAACTACCATTGATCCTGGTCAAGTATCCATCTCTTTTGGCTGTTAAGCAAGCCATATCATCAGGCTTCCTCCAACTAACTTTAGGGTTCCTTCAATTTCTCGGTTCATTAGCCCCTTTTTACCTTGTTTCTTCTAGATCCATTTGCATCCATCAGAGCCGACTCTATTGATCTTCATCTGATCATGTCATATTACCCGTTGATAATCTTCTACAGTACACTTTGAGTACTTTTTTGCAGACTGGAGTTTTCTTATGATGATATTAAAGTTGAAACTTCTGCACCTTTTTTTGAGCCACCATTCCAGACTTGTGTAAGGCGCGTCGCAAGGTGCTTGCGTGGATGTCTATGATCTCACTATTACGAAGTATACGAGCAATCTACACTGCTGTGTTTATCGCTCCAGAACTCACAGACCTTGTGATGAGCCAATTTGTTGGCTTCAAAATTTTACCTTGACGTCCACCTTTTGGCTTTTGAATAGATGCATGGATTTGATTTCACAATTTTTCAATTGTCATGGCACTCACATGATTCAGTTTGGCAATGTTCTTGGCTCAGAGACTGCTATTGGTTATTGAATGTGTATCTTAGGCGTGCGTTGATAATATGAGTCCCTACAGCTGCATGTTTTGCAGATATTAGACTGCTCCGACACATGCGGGGATTTATTAACAAACAATCTAACAGCCGCAAAACATGCAGCTGCAGGAACTTGAACATATTATCTGAGCAAGCCCAAGATACTCTAATACCACCCAAGCATGCTCGGATAACATGTTATCTGACTGTGATCGATGAGCTGGATGATGCTGTTTTCCTTTCATGGGAAAACTTCTTCATGGCTCTTCCTCAATTCAAACTAGTGAACCTTTTACTTGGGAATCAACCTAATAACACACTGAGCTGTTAGGGAATGTGAGAACAGGTTGTTATTTTTTACATACAGGAAGAAAAATATTTTTCTACCATCAGGCGCAAAACAGTAACGATGCAATAACATGACTAGAATCTCCATAACCAATCATATGCTAAATAGTCATATTTATGTATGAGATAGTCAAGTTGTTTGTCTATAAAATGATGAAGCAGTAGTGGATGGTGAAATATGGAGCTTGAAATTCAAAAGTTCAAGACATTGTTACTCTTTTGCTTTCCAGTGTATATTCCACACACTCAATGTGAATTCCCCAATAAGTGGCCTAGTGGTTGAAGCAGCCATGGCCACATCTATAATTTGTCAATCAATTGAGTAACTGTCCTGAAAATTGGAGGTACCAGAGTTACATACCCTGGCAAACTGGTAACATGGGTGAGATCTGCACAACCCCCCTGACTGTTTTCCGTGACAAATTGAACTCTAGAGTTGTTGTAGGTTTGTTCATGCTTGTAGCTACGGGTGGTTAACAACTATCTACCCACTCCAATATACAAACACTTGATTGGTTTAGTGAAGTGTGCATGTGCTTTCAATGGAGAAAGGATAGCACGCCAGAGACAAAGAATCCTGTGGTTTGGCAACTTCCTATCACCCATAAATAGAATTAAAAAAAATAGCATCAGGGATGGTAAAACAACATGAACGATACTTGCTCCTCAATTTTTCACTGAAATCTGTGTTTTAAACTCTTTTCTATTATGTGTGTGAGCCACAAAACAGAGCTATTAATATTATTTATTTTGTGAGCACCATTGGTTCCATAGTGCTGTACGTAAAAGTGAAAAGAGGTTTACATACAAAATACAGATAAAAATAAAAAAAAAACATATGTCAAAGACAGACTTGAATAGACGGGAAAGGGCCCTGCTCTTATGGACTTACAGTATACAGCATAATGAGGACGGAGACAGTAGGTTGGAGAGACTAATAGACTAATAGAAAATCTGATTTTGCATTAGTCTATGCCTGATGAAGAGACCTGAGTAGTCTCGAAAGCTTGCAATTTGTTACCATCTTTTCAGTTAGCCATTCTCTTGCTTATGCGTTTTGGCCCTTAACGACCGCCGATACGCCTTTTAACGGCGGTAATTAAGGGTACTAAAACCACAGCGCCATTAATCCACAGCGCTGTGGAGAAAGAACATAGCGCCCCTCAGTGTCGGATTTTCTCCGGGGTCTCGGTTGCCAGGGGTAGTCGAGACCCCAGAGAACATGAATCGGTCGGTTTTTATGACCCCGCTTTTGTGATCGCCGTTGTTAACCCTATAACGGCGACCGCAAAAAAAGAAAAGCCGTCATTATGCATTAAATTTCTCTTTCCTCTGATGTGATCGCACATCAGAGGAGAGAGAAATAAGGTCCCTGATCCCCCGATCACCCCCGGTACCTCTCCATGGTCCTCACTTCCCTCCCGGTGGTCCCGCCTCCCGTCGGTGTCCTCCGATTGGCGCCACCATCTTGAAAATGGCGGGTGCATGCGCAGTGCGCCCGCCGGGAATCTGCCGGCTCCGGCTGGCAGATTCCATTCATTATTTTGATCACTATGATAAACGATCATAGTGATCAAAATAAAAAAATAGTACATAACCCCCCCATTTACCACCCCCTTATATAGGCAAACATAATGAAATAAAGAAAATATTTTTTTTTTCAGTTTTCCATTAGGGTTAGGGATGGGTTAGAGTTAGGGTTAGGGATGGGCTAGAGTTAGGGTTGGGCTAGGGTTAGGGCTAGGGTTAGGATTAGGGTTGCCTAGGGTTAGGGTTAGGGTTGGGCTAGGATTAGGGTTGGGCTAGATGTCACGGGGGCTTAGTTCAACTAAGGCTGAAATACCCGGGGCCCCTGTGGTGTCCCTTTTACTAGGGGAAACCCTGTCTGACCCTCAACCCAGGGTTTTTGCTGAAGGTGCAAATGCCTGAGCCTCCGACCTTTCCTTATCTCCTGCTCAGCCCTGCACTTAACCCTCCACCCTCCACCCAGTGAGGAGTCACACCACCAAAGCTCCCACACAAATAATGACAGACAGGGAGAACTTAAACTGCACTGCGCCGCACACACACAGGAATAAACAGTAATGTGAACAGGGCACAACTAAACACAAATATGGGAAGAAGAAAGGATAACGACGGATCATACGACACCAGATATGAATCTCTCTCTCTTGAACACCTCCACTCCAGACCGGAACCACTTGGTATGAAACACAAGCTATAATCGGCGACGCCCATATGCCAGTATGACTATTTAAAGACCGTGGGCGTGACTAACCTTCCAACCTGGTCTCCAGCAGGATTAACCCCCGAGAGCCTGAAGATCAAACCGGCGCCACTGAGGCTATAGTGGCTGGAGGTGGAACTACCTCTGCCTGCCGGACGCTGTGGTGTGAACAGCGTCCGACATGACAGTACCCCATCTTCTACGAGGGACCCCAGGGCCCTCAAGACTCATAGGACCCAGCTTGTCCGGATGACGACGGTGAAAAGAACTGACCAGCCGATCCGCATGTATGTCTGAGGCTGGAACCCAAGACCTCTCCTCTGGACCATACCCCCGCCAGTGCACCAAATACTGAAGAGTACGGCGTACTACTCGAGAGTCCACCACCTTGGCGACCTCGAACTCTAACTCGCCATCCACCATGACTGGAGGTGGCATCGGCGTCGTGTCCACCAAGCCTACCACCTTTTTCAATAAAGCCCTGTGAAAAACGTTATGTATTCTGTACACCGCAGGAAGTTCCAACCGATAAGCCACTGGGTTAATGATGGCAGAAATCCTAAAAGGCCCAATAAACCTTGGACCCAGTTTTAAAGATGGGATTTTGAGTTTTATGTTCTTCGTAGCTAACCACACCCATTCACCCACACACAGGTCCGGACCTGGCATGCGTCTACTGTCAGCCACCCGTTTGTACCTGGCACTCATGCTCAACAAACGCTGTTTCACCCGCCTCCAGACTGATGACAATTGGGCTCCTAGCTGATCCTCCTCCGGGACACCCCCGGAGTCACCCTGATGTAAGGTACAAAACTGAGGATGTTGACCGTACACACAAAAGAATGGAGACTCTCCTGATGACTCTTGGCGGTGATTATTTAATGCGAATTCGGCCAGAGGAAGGAAAGTAGACCACTCCTCCTGGTTGTCGGACACAAAGCATCGTAAATACTGTTCTAGATTTTGGTTCATGCGCTCAGTTTGTCCATTAGACTGTGGATGAAACGCCGATGAATGTGACAACTTGATCCCCAACCTAGAGCAAAAAGCTTTCCAAAACCTCGCCACAAATTGCGTACCCCTATCAGATACTATGTCAGACGGTACTCCGTGGAGTCTGACCACCTCCTTCACAAATACCTGAGCCAACGTCTTAGCATTGGGCAAAGAGGACAACGCCACAAAATGCGCCATCTTTGAAAAACGGTCAACCACCACCAGGATGACCGTGTTCCCTGCCGAGGCTGGCAAGTCAGTGATAAAATCCATGGAGATTTCTGTCCATGGCCTATTGGGTACCCCCAGAGGCTGTAGCGTGCCAGCAGGACGGGTTCGGGGTGACTTAGCCCTAGCGCACGTGATGCAAGCTGCCACGTACGAGACCACGTCCTGCCAGATTTTGGGCCACCAGAAACAACGCGATACCAGCTCTAAGGTGCCCTTCACCCCTGGGTGACCAGCCAGTACCGAATCGTGGTGTTCCTTCAACACCTTAGGCCGAAGATGCAGGGGTACAAATGATTTGTTGGCGGGAAGTCCTGGTGGTACCTCCTCTTGGGCCTCGGCAATCTCCGCCTCTACCTCAGTCGTGAGAGCCGAGACCACTACCCCTTTCTGGAGGATGGGTACCGGCTCTTCCCGAGGTTCTCCCCCCGGAAAACACCTAGACAAAGCATCCGCCTTGGTGTTTTTAGCCCCGGGACGGTACGTCACAAGAAAATTGAAACGAGTAAAAAACAATGCCCAGCGAGCCTGCCTAGGAGACAGACGCTTGGCCGACTCCAGGTAGAGCAGATTCTTATGGTCGGTGATAACTGTGACCTGGTGAGCCGCCCCCTCCAAGAAGTGTCGCCATTCCTCAAAAGCCAGTTTGATGGCCAACAACTCCCTGTTGCCGATATCATAATTCCGTTCGGCCGGCGACAGCTTCTTGGAGAAGTAGGCGCATGGATGCATCTCGCTCAAGGACGAGCCTTGAGACAGTACTGCCCCCACTCCCACCTCCGACGCATCAACCTCTACCACAAAAGGTTTAGACACGTCTGGTTGCACCAGAATGGGGGCTGAAGCAAAACTATTCTTCAGACGCTCAAATGCACGTATAGCCACCTCAGGCCAGTTCGCCAGATCGGCACCCTTCTTTGTCATGTCTGTGAGCGGTTTGGTGACAGTCGAAAAGTGTTTTATAAATTTCCTATAATAATTCGCAAACCCAAGGAACCGCTGGAGTGCTTTCAGACTCTCCGGCCTCTCCCATTGCAACACCGCTTGCACCTTAGCGGTGTCCATTTTAAAACTGGCTGCGGACACAATATATCCCAAAAAGGGCAACTCCTGGACAAAAAATAAACATTTTTCCAGCTTAGCATAGAGCTGGTTCTCCCGGAGCAACTGTAACACCTGCCTAACATGCTCCAAATGAGTGTCCCGATCGCTAGAATAAATGAGGATATCATCCAGGTATACAATCACAAATCTCCCCAGGACATGAGCAAATACATCATTAATAAAATGTTGGAAAACGGCAGGCGCGGTGGTCAACCCAAACGGCATAACCAGACTCTCAAAATGACCCTCAGGAGTGTTAAACGCCGTCTTCCACTCATCCCCCTGACGGACCCTTATGAGGTTATACGCCCCCCTGAGGTCCAGCTTGGAAAACCATTTCGCCCCCGCTACCTGGTTGAACAAATCCGGGATCAACGGCATTGGGTAGGGATCACGGATAGTAATCTGGTTTAACTCTCGGAAATCCAGACACGGGCGTAACCCCCCATCTTTCTTCTTAATGAAGAAAAACCCCGCGGCTACAGGCGAGGACGAAGGCCGGATGTGACCTTTGCTCAGACTCTCCGCGATGTAGTCTTTCAGAGCTTGTCTCTCAGGACCAGAAATATTAAACATCCTGGCCTTAGGTAATTTGGCCCCGGGTTTTAACCTAATAGCACAGTCATAGGCTCTATGTGGAGGCAGTTCTGAGCAACCCTTCTCAGAGAAAACATCCGCGAAATCCTGCAAAGCCTCCGGCAGGCTGGGCGTCACGGCGGACACACATGTGGCCAAGCAATTGTCTTGGCAGAAACCACTCCATTGTACTATGTCCTGAGTTTTCCAATCAATTACCGGGTTGTGCCTGGACAGCCATGGAAAACCCAGGACCATTTGAGCTGGGAGATTACGGAGGACCCTACATGTAACCGACTCAGAATGTAGGACCCCAATGTGGAGTTTCACCTCTGCCACAAACTCAGTAATCTCCCCTTGAGGGAGGGGAACAGCATTAATGGTCACCACCTGTATGGGGTGAGGAAGTTTTTCGATCTTAAACCCGGCGGTGTGTGCAAACTCCTCATCTATGAGATTGGTGGCGGAACCGCTATCCACAAACACTGATATAGGTAGCTCTCTGCCGGCAATAATAACCTTGGCAGGGAGCATACATTGAGATACCATCATGGAGGATATGCATACGCTCAGTTGGGTCTCCTCCATACCCTCTGAGCTTAACAGTTTTCCGCCGGTGTGACCCTCTTAGGTAGTACCGGGCAAACGTTAACATAATGACCTCCTTTACCACAGTAGAAACATGCTCCGGGCTTCTGGAATCCCGGAGAGCGAGGCTGAACCTGTGCCACGCCAGCAATCTGCATAGGTTCAGGGGACTCATCTACTTCAACCACACCTGCACCTCTGTTTTCCCCCAGAGGTAGCGTCTCCTGTGCCCCCTGACGAAAACGGCGATCAATACGTATCACCAAACTCATGGCAGACTCCAATGATGCCGGAGTCTCATACATCAGGAGGGCTTGTTTCACCCTCCCTGATACCCCATGAAAAAACTGGCTCCGCAGTGCTGGGTCATTCCACTGTGTGTCTACAGCCCAGCGGCGAAATTCCGAACAATAGTCTTCTGCCAAGCGCTCCCCCTGGCGGAGGGTGCGGATTTTAGATTCCGCTAGAGCCAGTCGGTCAGGGTCATCGTAAATGAGCCCGAGGGCAGAAAAAACATTATCGACCGAATGAAATGTAGCAGAGTCAGCTGGTAAGAAAAATGCCCATGCTTGGGGGTCACCACTCAGTAATGACAACACCAGCCCTACTCGCTGGGCCTCATTACCTGAGGATATTGGCCGCATGCGGAAGTATAATTTGCAGGCCTCCCGAAATACGACAAATTTGCTGCGATCGCCTGAAAATCGTTCTGGCAGCGGAAACTTCGGCTCTGCACCGATACCTGCAGATGCCGTTTGCACCTTTGCTACTACCAGGCCCTGCTGCTGAACTGCCCCTTTCAACTCGGAGACCTGTATGGACAGCGCCGCCAACTGGCGGGTTATGGAATCTAATGGATCCATGGACTCCTGAAAAAATATGGGCCGATTATAATGTCACGGGGGCTTAGTTCAACTAAGGCTGAAATACCCGGGGCCCCTGTGGTGTCCCTTTTACTAGGGGAAACCCTGTCTGACCCTCAACCCAGGGTTTTTGCTGAAGGTGCAAATGCCTGAGCCTCCGACCTTTCCTTATCTCCTGCTCAGCCCTGCACTTAACCCTCCACCCTCCACCCAGTGAGGAGTCACACCACCAAAGCTCCCACACAAATAATGACAGACAGGGAGAACTTAAACTGCACTGCGCCGCACACACACAGGAATAAACAGTAATGTGAACAGGGCACAACTAAACACAAATATGGGAAGAAGAAAGGATAACGACGGATCATACAACACCAGATATGAATCTCTCTCTCTTGAACACCTCCACTCCAGACCGGAACCACTTGGTATGAAACACAAGCTATAATCGGCGACGCCCATATGCCAGTATGACTATTTAAAGACCGTGGGCGTGACTAACCTTCCAACCTGGTCTCCAGCAGGATTAACCCCCGAGAGCCTGAAGATCAAACCGGCGCCACTGAGGTTATAGTGGCTGGAGGTGGAACTACCTCTGCCTGCCGGACGCTGTGGTGTGAACAGCGTCCGACATGACACTAGGGTTAGGGCTAGGGTTAGGGTTTGGGCTAGGGTTAGGGCTAGGGCTAGGGTTAGGGCTCGGGTTAGGGCTAGGGTTAGAATTAGGGTTAGGGAAATCTAGGATTAGGGTTAGAATTAGGATTAGGGTTGGGATTAGGGTTGGAATTAGGGTTACGGGTGTGTTAGGGTTGGAGCAAGAATTAAGGGGTTTCCACTATTTACCAACTTTGGGGGTCTAAAAATTGGGGTCTAAAAAATCACTTTTGTGGAAATAAAAAAGACTTTTTATTTTCACGGCTCTGCGTTTACAAACTTCTGTGAAGCGCTTGGGGGTTCAAAGTGCTCACCACACATCTAGATAAGTTCCTTAGGGGTCTAATTTCCAAAATGGTGTCACTTGTGGGGGTTTCCACTGTTTAGGCCCATCAGGGGCTCTGCAAATGCAACATGATGCCCGCAGACCATTCCATCAAAGTCTGCATTCCAAAATGGCACTCCTTCCCTTCCGAGCTCTCCCATGCGCCCAAACAGTGGTTCCCCCCACATATGAGGTATCGGCGTACTCAGGACAAATTGCACAACAACTGTGGGGGTATGATTTCTCCTGTTACCCTTATAAAAATAAAAATTTTGGGGCAAAAATATCATTTTTGTGGAAAAAAATGGATTTTTTATTTTCACGGCTCTACGTTATAAACTTCTGTGAAGCACTTGAAGGTTCAAAGTGCTCACCACACATCTAGATAAGCTCCTTAATGGGTCTAGTTTCCAAAATGGGGTCACTTGTTGGGGGTTTCCACTGTTTAGGCCCATCAGGGCTCTGCAAAAGCAACATGATGCCCGCAGACCATTCCATTAAATTATGCATTCCAAAATGGCACTCCTTCCCTTCCAAGCTCTCCCATGCACCCAAACAGTGGTTCCCCCCACATATGGGGTATCATCGTACTCAGAACAAATCGCACAATAACTGAGGGGGTATGATTTCTCCTGTTACCCTTGTAAAAATAAAAATTTGGGGGCAAAAAGATCATTTTTGTGGAAAAAATGGATTTCTTATTTTCACGGCTCTACATTATAAACTTCTGTGAAGCACTTGAAGGTTGAAAGTGCTCACCACACATCTAGATAAGTTCCTTAATGGGTCTAGTTTCCAAAATGGGGTCACTTGTTGGAGGTTTCCACTGTTTAGGCACATTAAGGGCTCTCCGAACGCAACATGGCATCCGATCTCAATTCCAGTCAATTCTGCGTTGAAAAAGTCAAACGGCGCTCCATCCCTTGCGAGCTCTGCCGTGTGCTGAAAAAGTGGTTTACCCCCACATATGGGGTATCAGCGTATTCAGGAGAAATTGTACAACAAATTTTGTGGTTGATTTTCTCTTTTAACCCTTGTGAAAATAAAAAAAATTGGTTCTGAAGTAAATTTTTTGCAAAAAAAAGTTAAATGTTAATTTTTTCCTTCCATAGTTCATGTGAAGCACTTAAAGGGTTAATAAACTTCTTGAATGTGGTTTTGAGCACCTTGAGGGGTCTAGTTTTTAGAATGGTGCCACTTTTGGGTATTTTCTGTCATGTACACCCCTCAAAATGACTTTAAATATGATGTGGTCCCTAAAAAAAATGGTTTTGTAAATTTTGTTGTAAAAATGTGAAACCGCTGGTCAACTTTTAACCCTTATAACTTCCTAACAAAAAAAAAATTTGGCTTCCAAAATTGTGCTGATGTAAAGTAGACATGTGGGAACTCTTATTTATTAAGAAATTTGTGTGACACATCTCTCTGATTTAAGGGCATAAAAATGTTAAGTTTTTAAATTTCAAAATTTTCAAAATTTTCGCCATATTTCTGTTTTTTTCATAAATAAACACAAGACTTATCAAAGAAATTTTATCACTAACATGAAGTACAATATGTCACGAAAAAACAATCTCAGAATCAGCGGGATCCATTAAAGCGTTCCAGAGTTATAACCTCATAAAGGGACAGTGGTCTGAATTGTAAAAATTGGCCTGGTCATTAAGCTGTAAACTGGCTTTGTCGCTAAGGAGTTAAGCAGATTCCATTGTTTCCTTGACTGCATCTTGTTTACGCACAATTAACTTATTGCATATGTTTTTTAATGCTCCAGGTGATACAAAATCAGGGGAATTAACAGGGGAGTTGATAAGTCATGCTGTGATTCTAAAAGTATTTGGTACACAAGTATTTTCTTTGCATTTAAATGACATTGTTATGAAATAGTAAAACATCTCCTAGTGTTTTATCTCCGGCTTTAACAATTTCGCAGACTTTTTTCAACTAAAGAGGGAAGTGGCAAGTAAAAAACCCCAAACCAATGTTCCTTTTTATATCATGCATAGAATAATAGGTAACATATCTTGTTTTACAGAATTGGTTTTAATGCAAATTACTTGCAGACATCAGACATATTTCTGTAGCAATATCAAACAGCTCCATAGAATTCCACCCTGTTTGGCTATAGGACTTCAGGAATGAACTGAGATATATTGTATTGCTAAGTAACTGCTTTCCCTTGTAATTAATTACTGTACTGAGTATGAACTGTCCTTGAGGGCTAGATGATGGCGATAATATGTCAGAGAAAACTTCAAATTTCTCTTTTTACAGAAAATTAACACTATAGTCAAGTAGAATAATATATTTATATGAGTTATTTATTAAATAATTTTTTAATTTATTAACATTTTAACTATCATTACTACGATTAGATTAGAAATAGATAATATTATTTTGGCACACAATCAATAGGCTTCTCTTACTAAACTAAAAAACTAAGCAATGCAAAGAGTGGTAGATCGACTTTCCCTTTAATTTATAAATTTTGCCTAGACTAACATTTTACATACCAGTCTTGAACATTGTGCTGGGGTACGTAAGATGCGCAAAATGCATAATGAGGCAATATCTCTTAATGAATTTGAACCATCTTTTAGCTGCTGTGTGCCACCTCAAGAAATGTGCGGAAGTCATAATTTACGCTACTTTCGTGGTCTAAATTATCATGAATTTGCCACACTCCGCTTAACCCTCCTAGTGAAGCTCTGCCTACTTTTTTAAAAGTGGGTGAACCCGATTGGGGTTGGCGTAAGAATTGTAAAAGTAGCAACATTTCAAACAGAAATGAGAGCAATCTTATTTCAAACAGAGCTACACTAGATGAACTGTTTGGTGAATTGTCTATGCAAATAGTGCAAAGTCACTGGAAAAATCTAAGGTTTCTAGGAAACTTTATATTTCCATGTTTCCTCTTTTGTTTCATCTAAATAGCTTGATCTCCAGGCTGATGCATTGTAGCAAACTAGTACAAGGATTTCCTCAGCAGATGCTGATGCTCCTCTTCCACCAAGCAAAGGAATGGGTCCCTGCAGATGTGTCAGGCAACAAGCTCTGATGACCACTTCCACTAAAAGTGTTACCATTTTAACCAAAAATTGCCTAATCCCTACAAAGGTTAAAAAAAAGTAATTTAGGGGTGACGCTTATCTGAGAATGCAATGTCAGTTTCATATAGGAATTACTCCCTATTTAAGATAAGATAATACTTTAATCGTCCCACCATGGGGAAATTCAGAGCATTACAGCAGCAAGGCAGGAACAAGTACAGATACAGATGCATAAAGGCATTACATTGACAGTAGGTAGGTACATATACGAAGAAAAAAAAAAAAAGAAAAAGAAATAACCAGACTATCACAACTTTGGATCTATCAGTTCACTGTTTGGGTCGTTCTCCTTTTTGGACAGTGCTGGTTATACAGCCTAACTGCAGCAGGAAGGAAGGACTTTCGATAGCGCTCCCTCTCACATTTAGGATGAAGTAACCGGTCACTGACAGTACTGCACATCTTTGTCACGGTCTCATGCATGGGATGGGAATCATTCTGCACCATGTAGCTCACCTTGGCCAGTATCCTCCTGTCGCCTACTTCCTGAACTGGATCAAGGGGGAATCCCAGGACAGAGCTGGCCCTTCTAATCAGTTTGTCCAGCCTATTCCTGTCCCTGGTTGATATGCCACTACCCCAGCACACCACACCAAAGAAGGTGACTGATGCCACAACAGAGTTGAAGAAGGATGCAAGGAGTGCTCCCCTAACTCCAAAGGCTCTCAGCCTTCTGAGCAAATAAAGCCTACTGTGGCCCTTCCTGTACACTGCATCCAAGTGATGGGCCCAGTCAAGCTTATTATTGAGGATCACACCAAGGTACTTATAGGTGTCGACTATCTCAATGTCATTTCCCTGAATGTTCACCACTACTGGTGGATTTGCAGACCATATACACATTGCCAGGGCCAAATAGAGAAATTCATCCCTGACATGCTATATTTTAAATGTCAGATCCATAGAATGTTGTGGAAACTAATATAGTTTAACTATAATAAGTGTCGTTTGGTATCAATTAAGGTGTTCAGAATTTTACAGATTCCCTTACAGAAACCAAGCCCAATTTTAGTTAAAGGGATATGTCTGGTGGTGTTGCCATCCATTAGGGGGGAAAACAGCATGGGACAAAATTGATGGTGGTTCTTGTGCAGCATTCATGTACTGAAGATGGTTCTGGTGATATATTCATGTAATGATGTTAATTCTGGTGATGAATTCACATAATTATTCTGGTTCTGGTTTCTGGTGATGTATTCATCACCAAAACCATCTTTATTAAATGAGTACATCACTAGAACCATCATCACTACATGAGGATGCCAGCAGACTGGCTACCACTGCATTGAACACTGGCGGCCACAGGCATAGACAATGATTACATTTTTCAAACTTTGCCACACTTCCTCCCAGCAAGGCATAAGGTAGCAATTTGGACTCTTTACATAGGAAAAACCCGGTGACAGACTCCCTTTAAAATGACTATCAGCACAGTTTTGCTCTGAATCTTCATTCTTAGAAAACAAAGTTATTCCATAAAAATAAGTGATTTAAAAAAATTAGCAAATTTCTCTCTATATTAATCATATTTAAATGAATGTCTAAATAAACATGAAACTTCTTTCACCAAAAGACAATCAAGTTTATTTTCACATCAGCTCTATCACAAATCTAAGTCGGCATTCTATTTTTAATGGTGATATTAAAGGACTTGACCATGCTTTTCTTAAAAGGACTCTGTCAGCGCAGAATGACTGTTCAAACCAAGTACAGGTGCTCGCCGCTTCAAGGTCTGGACAATCATTTTATCACAACTTACTACCTGCTTGGTTTCCATTGGTCTCCACTCTTCTCTGACTCTAGGAAGCCAGACTGAGGGAAAACAAGCAGCTGTGAAGTTGTATTTAAATAATTGGTTCCATTATGAGGCACCATGTGACGGGACTTGGTTTGACAGTCCCTTTAAATGTTGCCAATTGTGGAGTAAAAACAAAACAATGCATATTCATCCTGATTCGAGTAAATCAGAGATCAGCGGGGGACCCAATCAGGGGCTGGCAAATTCTGGCCTGGGGACGAGCGGACATCAGTGGCCCATGAGCGGCAACCTGTTCTTTTTCAAGTGGGTTATGCCTGAAAAGGAGCTGCAAAAATGCCACAAAAAATGAGCAAAATGCACCGGAATGTATAAACAACATAGCTGTGCACAAGTTCAGTGTTTTGTTATCTCTATGACCTGCTTCAGGGTTTGGAAACTGTTGATACAGTAGGATGAAAGAAGCAACATGTTTTTTCTATGCTGAAATCACTCTCCACTATTGTGTAAAATGAAGATAAAAGATGCTGGCAGCGGGGTCACCACAGAAAACTAAAGCAAAGCCATGAGTGAAACTGCTTCAGGAAAAAGAGCACCGGGGTTTTCCTAGAGTGTCTTTGCCTACAAAAACTTGGCTTACCTGATGTTGTGTGTACATACCCATAAGGAGGTTATCAGAAACACTTCCAATAATTCAAAAATATTCAGAATTGAGAGTCCTCAGTGGTTGATACCTTTTAATGGCTAACTGAAAAGATGGTAACACATTGCAAGCTTTCGAGACTACTCCGGTCTCTTCATCTGGCATAGATTAATACAAAATCTGAAGAGTCACATATTTATGCACAATACAGCACAGAAAAAATGTGATAGATGAGACAAGTGACGTGAAGCAGAATTATGATTATGGGAGAGGGAGAAACATAAATATTGGAACAGTTCATAGATAAGGAGTCCGTATGTTTTATTGTCCTCTGATTGGGGTCTCCTAATGTGTTGTGATGCCCCCACACGGTCTTAGGAGCAAATTCCTTAATTGATGTAAAAAGCCATAGTGTGGGGGCATCACAACACATTAAGAGACCCCAATCAGAGGACAATAAAACATACGGACTCCTTATCTATGAACTGTTCCAATATTTATGTTTCTCCCTCTCCCATAATCATATTTCTGCTTCACGTCACTTGTCTCATCTATCACATATTTTCTGTGCTGTATTGTGCATAAATATGTGACTCTTCAGATTTTGTATTAGTCTATGCCTGATGAAGAGACCTGAGTAGTCTCGAAAGCTTGCAATGTGTTACCATCTTTTCAGTTAGCCATTAAAAGGTATCAACCACTGAGGACTCTCAATTCTGAATATTTTTCTATCTACTGGCTAACACGGTTCAAAGATATACATCTTTCCTGTATCGATTATGGGAGAGGGAGAAACATAAATATTGGACTAGTTCATAGATAAGGAGTCCGGATGTTTTATTGTCCTCTGACTGGGGTCTCCTAATGTGTTGTGATGCCCCCACAAGGTCTTAGGAGCAAATTCCTTAATTGATGTAAAAAGACATAAATCCATGCGACACATTCATTCCAGCATTGAGAGTGTCAAAGGTCGTCATAAATTTATACTCACAGACTCTTCTCTCTCTCTGAGATGTGAAGTTACCTTTCAATACCAGTAGTTTTATATCCCTGGTGTTGTGGTCCATCATACAAAAATGTTTTGCCACAGGTAGATCCATTCTTTTTTCTCTTATTGTGTGACGATGAACATTCATCCGTGTTCTAAGCTTTTGCCCTGTCTCCCCCACATACAGACCCCCAGTTGGACATTTAGTACAAATAATTAAGTACACCACATTAGATGTACTGCAGCTGAAAGTACCTGGGATCTTGTAGTCCTGATGGGAATTGGGGATCTTTATCTTATCCGTGGTCATTATAGATGGACAGGTTTTACATTTTTTCTGGATGCAAGGAAAGGTTCCTCCAGCTGTTTGAGAGGACAGGGAGCTTCTGACAATGATGCTTCTTAGATTTGGGGGCTGCCTAAAGCACAGTAGTGGGGGGTATGGAAAAATGGATTGCAATCGGGCATCTTTTTGTAGTAAAGGTTGTAAGTTCCGTGCAGCTCCCCTTAGCACTTCCAGATTTGGGTTGTAGGTGACTACTAGAGGCACCCAGTTATTTTCTTCTTTAGCTTTGTAATGTAGCAGGTGATTCCTTGACATTCTGGTGGCTCTTCTAATTTGGTTTTCAATTGTTCTTGGATGGTAGCCCTGATTCAAGAAGGTCTTTTGAGGTGACCAAGGTGTTTGTCTCTATCCATGGGGTTGGAACATATACGATTGTATCTGATGGCTTGGCTATAGATAATAGAGTTCTTTATGTGATTTGGATGGAAACTGTTATGAATGGGAAACCGAGGAGGAAAAACAAGACAGCAAGCTAAGTCACAGAAAACCAGAGAAGTTGGTAACTATGCAGATTGCAGATCCCTGATCTTAACCGCACAACTAGCAGCAGTCGTGGAGCATTCCTACGTTGGTCCTAGACGCCTCGTCACAACCAGAGAGCTACATAAGCCTAAAGCAGGAAAAGAGGAAAACTAACTGCCCCAGAGCAGACCCCAAAAGAAAGACAGCCCCCCACATGTATTGACAGTGAGAAAAGATGAAGAAACAAACAAAGGCAGGAAAATAGGCTGAGCAAACGATGGGGCCCGGCTAACTAAAAAGGACAGAAAAGGAAAGACACTGCAATCTGCCAAAAACAACCTACAAAAATATTGTACAACACTTCTGATAGCAAAATTAACCCTGAAGTCACTAGACTTCTAAACCTATATCAGCACTCTGAAATATTCTGAGACAGAGCAAAAAAGAGGCCAATCTAATAAGGGACAAAAAGCAGATTGGCAAATACTGATTAATAGGAGTGGAATTTCAGCATAGCCCCAGCAGGGGCAGGCTGATTACACAACAAACTGAATTGACCAACAAGAGCAAGTGTGAACATTAGCAAAAAACAAACTTAAGAAGACTGGAAGAGAGCTGAAGTCCAGGACCTGAGAAGCAGACTGAATTACCAGCACCCGGATATCGTGTCGGTTGTCTTATATCCAGTCTGATACTCCAGAGATCCAATCGTTATCTTCCTCATCAGGTGGCAGATCACTACTACTTAAACCAACTGCACTATCTCCTGTCACCACCAGAGGGAGAACGGAAGGGGAACTCTCAACTGGTGGAGCAGAAAATGAGTTCATGACAGTACCCCCCCTTGAGGAGTCACCGAACCCTCATCCATGCCACCAGGCCGATCAGGATGGGCCAGGTGAAAAGCACGAACCAATTTATTGGCATGAATATCAGAGGCAAAGACCCAAGAATTATCCTCCTGGCCATAACCCTTCCATTTGACCAAATACTGGAGTCTCCGTCTAACCAAACGAGAATCCAATATTTTCTCTACCTCATATTCCACATTGCCTTTAACCAATACAGGATCAGGAGGTGCCGCCACAGGAACTACTGGCTCAACAAACCTCTTCAACAGTGACTTGTGAAATACGTTATGGATTTTGAACGTAACTGGAAGAGCCAATCGAAAAGAAACAGGATTAAGAATCTCCAAAATCTTATAAGGTCCAATAAATCTTGGCTTAAATTTTGGAGATGCAACCTTCATAGGAATATTCTTAGACGACAGCCAAACCATATCACCCACTTTAAACCGGAGACCAATGGTCATACGCCAGTTGGAAAAACGCTGGGCCTTTTCCTGAGAGAGTGACAACTTATCCACCACTTGGTCCCATATCTGCTGCATTCTCACAACCACAGTGTCCACACCTGGGCAGAACGAAGATTCCACTTGCCCTGAAGAGAATTGAGGATGAAACCCAAAATTACAGAAAAAGAGTGACATCAGAGTGGCAGAACTAGCTCTATTGTTCAGCGCAAATTCGGCCAAGGGCAAAGATGAGACCCAATCATCTTGATCAGCAGATATAAAACATCTTAAATAAGACTCCAGGGTCTGGTTTGATCTCTCAGTCTGCCCTTTGGTCAGGGGATGAAACGCGGAGGAGAAGGATAACTGAATTCCCAGATTGGAACAAAAGGCTTTCCAGAATCTGGAAACAAACTGGACCCCTCTATCGGACACAATGTTCTCAGGAATCCCATGTAACCGAACCACCTGTTGTAAAAACAAGGGCACCAACTCAGCGGAAGATGGCAACTTTGGGAGTGGTACAAGATGGACCATCTTCGAAAATCTATCACAAATCACCCAGATAACAGACATTCTATGAGAGACAGGAAGATCAGAAATAAAATCCATTGAGATAAGGGTCCATGGCCTCTTGGGCACCGGCAGGGTCATCAGCAACCCTCTAGAACGAGAACAGGGTTTAGACCAAGAACAAGTCCCACAGGACTGTACAAAATTCCTGACATCACGAGATAAGGCAGGCCACCAAAACGACCGACTCACCAAATCTCTGGTACCAAAAATACCCAGATGACCAGCCAATGTGGAGCAATGGACTTCAGATATCACTTTCTTTCTCCACTGGTCAGGAACATACTATCTTCCCATAGGGCAACGCTCAGGTTTATCCTCCTGAAATTCCTCCAGGGCGCATCTCAAATCGGGCAAAATGGCAGAAAGAACTACCCCCTCACCTAGGATAGTAGTAGGCTCGGTCACATTAAGAGAATCAGCAAAGAAACTCCTAGAAAGGGCGTCTGACTTAACATTCTTAGTGCCCGGAAGAAAAGAGACCACAAAATTAAAACACGTGAAAAACAAGGCCCATCTAGCCTGTCTAGGATTCAAGCGTTTGGCCGACTCCAGATAAATCAGATTCTTGAGATCTGTGAGGACCACAAATTGATGTCTAGCTCCCTCCAACCAATGTCTCCACTCCTCAAA
Source organism: Dendrobates tinctorius (assembly GCF_039654945.1). Classification (NCBI taxonomy): domain Eukaryota; kingdom Metazoa; phylum Chordata; class Amphibia; order Anura; family Dendrobatidae; genus Dendrobates; species Dendrobates tinctorius. The sequence continues at coordinate 89,652,859 of NW_027361728.1, read as the reverse complement.
TGCCCATTTCATGGCCAACAATTCCCGATTCCCCATGTCATAGTTGCGTTCAGATGGGGAGAACTTTCGAGAAAAGAAGGCACAGGGATTTATCTTAGAAGTCACAGGGTCACAGCTCCTGCACCAATCTCAGAAGCGTCCACCTCCACTTGAAATGGAAGTGAGACATCAGATTGCCGTAAAACTGGAGCTGAAGTAAATCTCTGCTTAAGCTCCTGAAATGTTGAGACAGCCTCAGGAGACCAATTCAGCACATCAGCGCCCTTCTTGGTCAGATCAGTCAGTGGTTTGACAATACTAGAAAAATTACCTATAAATTTACGATAGAAATTAGAAAAACCCAAAAACTTCAGGAGAGCCTTCAAAGAAGTAGGCTGAACCCAATCATAAATGGCCTGTACCTTGGCAGGGTCCATTTCAATAGTCGATGGAGACAAGATAAATCCCAAAAATGAAATCCTCTGAACACCAAAGAGGCACTTCGATCCCTTAACAAACAGGGAATTCTCCCTCAAAATCCGGAACACAGTCCGGACATGTTCCACATGGGAATCCCAATCACTAGAAAAGATCAAAATATCATCCAGATAGATGATCAAAAACTTATCCACAAAGTCTCGGAAAATATCATTCATAAAGGATTGGAAGACAGAAGGGGCATTAGAGAGCCCAAAAGGCATCACCAAGTACTCAAAATATCCCTCCGGAGTATTAAACGCCGTCTTCCATTCATCTCTGTGCTTGATGCGAATAAGATTATACGCCCCACTGAGGTCAAGCTTAGTAAATCAGCAGGCACTCTTAACTCTGGAGAATAAATCAGACATCAGAGGTAATGGGTACTGATATTTAACCGTTATCTTGTTAAGGGAACGATAATCAATACACGGTCTTAATGAACCATCTTTCTTGGCCGCAAAAAAAAAAACAGCGCCTAACGGTGACGAGGATGGTCTAATATGACCCTTCTCCAATGACTCCTTAATATAGGATCTCATAGCATCATGTTCGGGTACAGATAAGTTGAAAAGCCGACCCTTGGGAAATTTACACCCAGGCATCAACTCAATTGCACAGTCATAACTCCTATGAGGAGTCAAAGACGCAGACTTACTCTCACTAAAAACATCAGAGAAATCAGCCAGATAATCAGGAATATCATGAGACTGAGGAGAGGTGGAGAAAACAGGAGCGTCCCTAAGAACACACTGACAACCCCAACTCACCACAGACACAGATTTCCAATCCAAAACTGGGTTATGAATTTTATAAGTTTCACCACAGCATCAGCATCAGTCCCTGTGTTTTCCATGAAGAATTTGCAGGCATTTAATCCATCTTGGTGTGGGATATTGGAGTACAAAGATTCCATATCCATGGTGGCCAGGATGGTTCCTTCTGGTAGACCATCCTGGCCACCATGGATGTGGAATCTTTGTACTCTAATATCCCACACCAAGATGGATTAAATGCCTGCAAATTCTTCATGGAAAACACAGGGACTTATGCTGATGCTGTGGTGAAACTTATAAAATTCATCCTCACCCACAATTACTTTGAATTTGACAACAAGATCGATCTACAGGAGACTGGCACAGCTATGGGAAGTAAAATGGCTCCACAGTATGCAAATCTTTTCATGGCCAAGCTTGAAAGCGACTTTTTGTCCTCATGCCCCATCAGGCCCCTGGCCTACTACCGCTTCATTGATGATATTTTAATCATCTGGACGGAGTCTGAGCAACAGCTAAAGACGTTCCACGAACAGTTTAATCAATTTCATCCCACCATCAGTTTAACACTCAACTACTCCAGCACTGAGATTAACATTTTGGACACCATCATTAAGCTAAAAAACAATGAAATAGAGACATCCCTGTATCAGAAGCCAATCGACCGTCCAACATACCTTAAATGGGACAGTTTCCATCCAAAACACATAAAGAACTCTATTATCTATAGCCAAGCCATCAGATACAATCATATATGTTCCAACCCCATGGATAGAGACAAACACTTTGGTCACCTCAAAAAGACCTTTTTGAATCAGGGCTACCATCCAAGAACAAGTGAAAACCAAATTACAAGAGCCACCAGAATGTCAAGAAATCACCTGCCACATTACAAATCTAAAGAAGAAAATAACCGGGTGCCTCTAGTAGTCACCTACAACCCAAATCTGGAAATGCTAAGGGGAGCTGCACGGAAATTGCAACCTTTACTACAAAAAGAAGCCCGATTACAATCTACTTTTCCAAACCCCCACTACTGTGCTTTAGGCAGCCCCCAAATCTAAGAAGCATCATTGTCATAAGCTCCCTGTCCTTTCCAACAGCTGGAAGAACTTTTCCTTGCAACCAGAAAAAATGTAAAACTTGTCCATCTATAATGACCACGGACAAGATAAAGATCCCCAATTCCCATCAGGACTACAAGATCTCAGGTACTTTCAGCTGCATTACATCTAATTTGGTGTACTTAATTATTTGTACTAAATGTCCAACTGGGGGTCTGTATGTGGGGGAGACAGGGCAAAAGCTTAGAACAAGGATGAATGCTCATCGTCACACAATAAGAGAAAAAAGAATGGATCTACCTGTGGCAAAACATTTTTGTATGATGGACCACAACACCAAGGATATAAAATTACTGGTATTGAAAGGTAACTTCACATCTCAGAGAGAGAGAAGAGTCTGTGAGTATAAATTTATGACGACCTTTGACACTCTCAATGCTGCAATGAATGTGTCGCATGGATTTATGTCTTTTTACATCAATTAAGGAATTTGCTCCTAAGACCTTGTGGGGCATCACAACACATTAGGAGACACCAATCGGAGGACAATAAAACATCCGGAC